>NC_040013.1:34542452-34842452 GCF_000972845.2 Larimichthys crocea | reverse complement strand
AATTGAAGCTCTTGCTGAGCTCTTTCTACTGCTAAAAGGGAACATGAATTCTTAACCATTAAGATTTAATCATAAAAAACCATCAAAAAGACCTAACCCTGAATACACTGGACTATTTGGGGCTGTGCACTTACAGT
Source organism: Larimichthys crocea (assembly GCF_000972845.2). Taxonomy (NCBI): domain Eukaryota; kingdom Metazoa; phylum Chordata; class Actinopteri; family Sciaenidae; genus Larimichthys; species Larimichthys crocea. The sequence goes on along the minus strand of NC_040013.1, from coordinate 34,842,315 downwards.
AAAAGATAGAAAAATACTTGTTCATTCACATGTTTTATAAGTTTTAATATTGAAGGCTGAATTCAGTGAACAAATTTACGATCAGTATGGTCTTCTTTTGGTTTGGCTCTCCTGCAAAGTTGGTCAAATGTCACTTATGCCCCTCTGGTTCTTACGCCTGTCTTCTGATAATGTGAGTCCCGTTTTTTGTGTATACTGGTATGGTCTCTTCTCTTATGTGTGTTTGTGTGTCAGTGTCCTTTGTGTTTCTGTGCTGCTCTTTGTGTTAAAACCTTCCAACTGACCAATGCATTTATGCAATCTTGAAAAGGCACACAAGATAAAATGAGAATTAGATGCATTTCTTACAGCTGCAATGAAGCCAATAAATAAAGTAGGCTTCCCTCTATCAAATTCTATTCATGAAGTGACTGATAGTGTTGGGTTGTTGAGTTGTTTTAGTTTTATAGTATTGCTACTCTTTGTCTTACAATATGTGCTTCTTTTATCTGCAAATCAAATATTTGTCTTGTTTGTTTGTGTTGTCTTATATTATAAACATTGACTTGTTGAAGAAAAAGCATTTTCTATATGCATTTTTTGATTTCTTCCTTCCAAGAGTGCATTAAGGAGATTCCCCCAGTAATCTTGGTCAGTGAAGTAATGAACACGTACTGTAACCCTCCCAAAATCAACCATATGTCAGTAGTGTTTCATGTTACACTTTGGCATCCACTGTTTACTTCATCTGCTAGATCTTGAGCTAACTGATAAATGATATTAAAATCACACATGACACAAGTCTGAAAGTTTTAGATTGCTGAAACTTCTAAGCACCTACATTTGCCCTTTAGAAAAGAAATCTGGAGTAAGAAGAATTACTGCACAGTGGATGATGAATGAGATAGTTAACCTGATTACCACAAAACAAACCTAACAACTACTGAGTAAATTATGTTTTGAAAATGTATCTATTTTAAAAACAAATTAATCTTCATGTAATTCCAGTTTGAAAACTTCAGTGCATGTATAAAGTACTACAGAAACAATCTGGGAAAACATGGATGATTTGTAGTGTCTGTGTTTTCATGACATGTGAGTGCAAAAGGCCCATTTCTGCAAAAACGAGTAAAATTCATTTTAGATTTTCTTCTTCAATATCATATCCTCTAAAGGAAATCTTTTACGTCCATTGGATCAGAGATAATTATGTTGTCAATTCTCTCCTCGCCAATAAATAGCCAATAAATTGGACTCAACACAGCACTTGGACTCTCACATATATATATACTGTATAGCCTCATGTGCTCTACGCACCTCCATTATTCTCATAAAATTGCTACTTACCTGTAGCTTTAACATTCTTGAGTAAGAATATGGTTATATTATTCAAACTAAAGTAAGAAAAATGCAGTACAATGGGCGTTGGCAGGACAACTGTCTAAAACTTATATTCTTGTCAAGTTCACATCATGTAATAATCTTTTCTTCTACATAAACAAATAGGCAACAAGAGACTAAATGCTCAGTAAGCAAGAAAAAAAAGCACTAAATAAGCAGGTAAGAAAAATCAGTATGTAATAAGAGTAAACAAAAAACAAAAAAAATGCTGCAAAGGGTTGCCCCAATATATATATATATACTATATTAACTTCAGTGTTGGGAGAGGATTGAATGCTCCCACTGAGAATCAACACCTTACTTTTTAGCTTTCGGCCAATTCAGCTCATTGTGCCATTAAAGCAGGGGCGGCTGTGACTCGGAGGTGGAGCAGATCGTCCACCACCACCATCAGAAGATTGGCGGTTCAATCCCCGGTTCAATCCCCTCCAGTCTGCATGTCAAAGTGTCCTTGGGCAAGATACTGAACCCCAAATTGCTCCCGAAGGCTGCGCCATCGGTGTGTGAATGTGTATGAATGGTTAGCTCCTAAAACTGATGAGCAGTTGGCATCTTCCATGGCAGCTAATGCCATCAGTGTATGAATGTGTGTGAATGGGTGCCATCAGTGTATGAATGTGTGTGAATGGGTGAATGAGATATGTACTATAAAGAAGAATAGAACGGCGCTATAAAAGTACAGTCCATTTATCATTAAAACCAAAATGGTACCAGTTTGTATAAAACTACTTATTAATATAATGCTTCCCTTGTCAAAAATTAACCATGCTTTCTTAATTTCTGTCACATTGGCAATGTTAGTCCACTATGGTGATGGTGTCAGGGAAGATGGGCGGAACTAAAAAGAGCCTTCAGATGAATGGGTTCTCATCTGCCCTCCTGGATATAGGGCCAGGCCTTATGGGGGAGGAGATGATCATCATGCATGTAACTTCATATTTCCAGTGGGTGGTTGTGCAGATAAATGGTCAAACTTAATACAAAATGTGGGTCGGTTTAAACAGATCAACTTGACTTAACTTCACAACTGAAAGCATCATACCTCTGCCTGCTTTACCAAACTCTCTCTATACCAGCACAATATGCAGTGTTTGATTTATTTTAATTCATCCTATCAATGTTTGCAGATGTTTACTGCACTCGTGTGCAGCCTAAAATTGATTATAGCACTCTCTGTAGTCTGTGAAAATGCAGGTTTTGATAAAAAAACAAACAAACAAAAACACTGTGATGCGGCCATTGCTTAAACTGTACTATCAAACTATCATATTTGATAGGACAGCATCACACACAGAAACACATATTTATGCTCCTGACGAAAGGTAAAAGATAAAACTGGAAACAAATTTTACACAGGCACATATTGAAGCAATCATTCATATGTTTGAAAAGCCTGTAGATTTATAGACCCATTAATTTGTGAATGTTACAGCATGTCTCCTAATATAAGCTGACACACACACACATTATGTAGGGGATGTGTAAAATTGCTTTCCCTCATTATTTGATGGCTGAATACCTAATGCCAGGAGCCAGTCTGTAAAATATATGCTGAGTCTTTGAGGTCAGACTAGAGCCTACAATCAGTGGCACAGTGGTTTAGCGAATGTTACTTCTTGCTGGAAGTGCTGAGGAAGCGGCAGCCCATATTTCATGATACTACTGTATTACTATTGAACTAAGCTAAATCTGACAATGATGATTACATGTAAAACTATACATTAGATAGCAAGTAGCTACTGTGTCATTTGTGGTAATTGTTACTGTATCATACTGTCAATGTGTTTCACTTGGAAAAGGAAGTAGGCTGGAGGATGTATAGTTTACAATTTTCTGAAACTATTTAGGGTGGTAGGTGAAATAAAACAAACTCACATTTAATGAGCCAAATAAGACAAGGGAATGTTGTTGATGAACAATACACTCCCCTGATACCTTTTACTAATTTAGCAGGCCAGAGAAGCTAAATTTGGCCCTAATGTTGTACACAATAATATACAGTAACAATATTCTGATTTTTATATATATATATATAGATATAAATAGATATATATATATATATACACACTTTTATTTTATTTCCTACTGTGCACTAGAGGCATTTTGCTGGACAACTCAGACACACTGCACTCATTCAACTTGTTTGAACTTTGGGCACATACAAACCTTCCCCTAGGACACAAGCCTTTGGAAACAATGGTTTTCAGAGTTCAGTGGTGCTTAAAGCAGTGTCACTTGTGTCAAGGTAGATTAACTGAAGCTCTGTAATGATACTGGATGGTTGAACCTGTAGTTCTGAGTAAGGTGATTGCTTAGATTGTTTTTAAAAGCATTTGTCAAAGGCTGGAATTGAGCTTAACTTTTACTCAAGAGGAGCTCCCAAATATTACAGTTTCAAGGACAGTAGGTATCACAGACATTAATATAACTTTTAAATATGCCTTTTCTGCCTCGTCCACTCATCTACTGAAAACTCTATTGCCATTATCACCTTCTGGTTTTCCCTCGAGAAGACTGTCAGAACTAGACTGTCAATCACGAACAAAATATGGTAAACAGGTTAACACGTCTAAACACACACACCTACTTTCATTCTTTATACCCACACAGTCGCTCTGTCTCTGTTTATTCCCCTAATCCAGTCTGTGCTATCATTCTTTCTACAGCATTCTTCCTCTTACTTTCTTTCCTCCCCACTCTTCAATTTCCCTGTCAAAACTCCCTTTCTCTCTTCTCCCATCTCCTGTTTTTTTCTCTCACTCTCTTTCCATCTCAAATCCGTCATGAATATTCATAATGGTGTTATTTGCATTGCTGGCTCCTGAAGGAGGCTGAGTACACAAAGGTGACAGCCATCAACCTCGAGATAGTGCCTGTGTTTGTGTGTTTTGGGTTCCAGCATGTGTGTGAGGGCAAGAGAAATAGACGGAGGTAGACGTGGAGAGGGAAATGAGGAAAAAGAAAGAGAGAAGGAAGAAAAGGGATTATGTGTATTTTGGTGCCGTCACTCGAATCACAGAATGATTGACATTATCACTAAAATTCTAATTAATATGTCTGTCAGTATGAGTGTGTGTATTTGAACTAAATTTCAAACATTTTAGCTTTTTGAACTCAGTTATTGTAAAAGACAGTGATCCACCACAGCTGTGTATGCGCACATATGTTCATTTTGCCGTCTCTTCACATGAACTTCCCCATCCTTCCCTGTTTCTCTTCTGTCTCTTTTCTTCTTTGCTTTGCTCGCCTGTATCGCCCTTTGAGTTTGGGTTTGCCAACGCTAGTTTGGGGATGCTTGATATGTAAATGCCTGGTCGGTTATTGTGTTGTGTTTATTGTTTATTTGACTCCTTGTTGGAGGATAGAGGAGCTCCATTTAGAAACAGCGCTCCTCTACACAGCTCCTGCACTCCTCTATGCTGGAAATGCAGCAGTTGTTTGGAGAAGCACGTTTTAAACCAAGTGCCGTATGTGTGTGTTCTTCTGTGTGTTTGAGCATTTACCTCTAAGTTACCCCAGGAGTTCTAAAAATGAGTTTGGGGATACGTTTGTTTTTATCCTAACAAGATAGGGGAAACCAGTTGATATTTTTACTAACACAAAGAAATCCCCTCCAGCAGCTTTTTTCACCCTGGGAAAATTTTTATTTTCTTGGCCTGGGACCTGAGCTCATGAAAACATATTGTCTGTTTTTATTATTCTGGGACCCCCTTGGAATAAGCTACAGATGTTCCTATTGTAAAAGTCCACATTTTTACTACACAATGGCTGAACTGCAGCTACACTTTAGCACAGTTTCTGGAAGGAGTTTGTGTGGTAGTTGTGTGTAGCTGGTAGTTTTTAACAATACATTAATTTGGTTATCAATTATAGATAGTTTAAATCTAGATGAAATCATTTTTTGTGTCTGCCACAACATAAATCCCATATGCTCTATAAATCATGTGTGCTGTTTTCTGAAATGTTCTTTCTCTCAATTCTCTCAAAAGAAACTAGAAAAATAACAAAGCCTATTAAGCACAGGGTCAGTGATTTGTAGGTTAAAATAAGATTGGAGGTTATATATAACCTAAAAATTAATTAATTACTTACTCTCTCTGTCAGTGATCTTACAAATTATTAAATGTGACTATACAATAAGTTGGGAAACCATCAAAGGAAATAAATGATGTGGGTTATATTTTCTTAAAGCACAGCCATTCTGCTGTCACATTTTAATTAAATTACTTAATTGTTTTGTTGGACCTTAATATGCTATTTACTAAGCTTTAGGTTTAGTCTAAGTATGCACGAGTCAGACCCATTTCGTAATCCCTGACTATGATCTTCTCTTGTACCTTTAACACTCTATATGAAGAATGCCTTAGACCAGATCTGTGGCTCCACTTTGATCACACAATTGAATTCTTTAGGCTAAATCCTGTGGCCTTTCATTGTTGCAGAAAGCTCTTTATAGACTTTCTGCCATAAGTAGCTGGTTTATCTGCGCAACACATCATACATATTTTTCTTTTCATCCCAGTTGCTCACAGTGATTCACTTTCTGCTTTAGTTTACACAGACTTGGAATATACAATAGTACATACAACAGCCCCCCAAGCAAGGAACAATACTGCTTACTGTGTGGATGTGTGTGGGTGTGTCTTTGCTGGCTTTGATAACGAGAGAACAGTATTATAAAGTTTCTGTGTATAAAACACTGAGCAGAATGGCTGTATGTGAGTCATTGATTAGATGACACATGTAAACACACATGCACACAAACTGGCAACACACGGTGTATATGCAGGTATGTAGGCAGCAAATTGTTTCCTTTCTTTTTAAACATCTAAACCCAGAAAGGCCAAGAGCGTGTGCCAATGTTCTATCTTTAAAAGTTTGTTTCGCACAACTCCAGAATTAAAAAAAGTTCTCCTCTCCCCTTTCAGTTGCAATCCAGCTATTTAATGGCTGTCGCATTTACCCACTGAGCCAGTGAATACTGTCAAAACTATAAAAGAGATTTTCTTCACATGTATGACTGCTCACCTACCATGGCAGGCTGTGTTGTTGCAGGAAGTCCAACACGGTAGACTAAAATTCTGTAGCCTGTACTGGCTTCCTTTATGTGTCATGCTTGTATTGGCATATGCTAGAAAGGATGAGTGCTTAAAGTGCCACTAATCTTTACTCAGGATTCAAATCAAACCTGTCCAATGGTGTGTGTGGCTTTGACTCTCAGCTGTGTAATCTCTGAAGATATCTGAAAACTGGGCTGTTATTTTTCATTCAAGACATGTTACATCCCCGTAGATTAGATACAGTTTTGTGAACCTTGAAACACAATTCATAAATCTTTCAAGTTCTTCAAGGAGCCCAGTATGGTCTTACAATAGCAGTAATCATTGGTTCTTTTCTTTTCTTTTCTTTTCTTTTCTTTTCTTTTCTTTTCTTTTTTTTCTTTTTTTTACTTTTCTTTTCTTTTCTTTTCTTTTCTTTTCTTTTCTTTTCTTTGGACTTCTCCATGCTACATGACCTTTTTTAGGTCACGGGGCACTGTTGCTCTGAACCTTTTAATCTACTAGTTGCTTGTCGTTGTGATCTTAGAAACTCAAGCTGTTGCGCTCATTCTCAAGTCACTCTGGCTAAGAGCATCACCTAAATGCATAAAACTTTAATGATTAAGTTACTTATTAATTAAGCAATCAAAGAAACACTGATATCCTTTTATATTTCAGAGTGTGTAAGTGGTTGTTGATGTTTCAATCAGGGAAACGCCAGCACTGTGTCTTATTGGATACTTAGCTGCAAAGTATCCAACACAGCTTAATTTGTCCTGGATGCTGATTGGAAAGTGATGCCTCTCTTCCAGTTGAGTTCCAGTTTGGCTCCAGTTTGATCCAGCTTCTGGTGACTTGTGTCATTGTTATACTATAACCATTTCAGGTCTGACATCTTTAGTAACCTATGGTATATCCAAAGCTAAATCAACTGCGGGCTAATTCAAATACAAGAAAAGACATTCACTTATCTCTCCTGCTGTCTGCCCTTTCACTCTCCCAATCTACTTCATTTTATTAGTGCTCTCTGTCACGGTATTTAATGTCGATTATTCTAATGTCTGCTCCTGTTTGTATCCCTATTCATTATTATCAAGTTTATCGCAAGGCAGTTTGGACATGTAGGGCAGTTAATTGTTGAACTTGAGCTTAAATCTCATTTAGAACAGATGCTTGCCATTGCTGGGGTATGTTATGAATACATGGTTGGCTACATGATTGACCATCGCGCTTCATGTTTGCTCGTTTATCAGTGCTAATTTGCCTGGCTAATCTCCCCATTAAGCTCAGTGAGAACATTAGCCTAGCAAATTAGCACTGATGAATGGGCTATTATTCATAGCAGAATCTCCACTTCTACTTGCCTGTTTCGCTTTTTTCTTTCCTGTTTCCCTTCTTCCGTCCCTCTGTGTTTTCATCTTTTCCTATCAATCTTTCCCTTCTTTTATGGTAATTACGGCACTGTTTCCTGGCTCTGTTGTTTTCAAATATGAGGAATGGTTGAGACAGTTTTATTTTACAATACTCTGTATAGCAATGCGGAAGTTGTTCCAAAACGGTGCAGGACCAATTTGTGAAGGAGTTCCTCCCAATGCTACCAGTTTGGGCCACATGTAGGACTTAAATATAACATTGTAACTGGATGTTGTACACCTTTGTCGGATGAGCAGCTTGTTGGAAAAACAAAGGAATCACTGATGCCTCTAGTCTATTTTCTACCGTCTTTTCTTCTCCTCTGTAAACCCCCTTCTATTCTAATCTTAGCAGGACTTAACAAAAAAATGTTCCAGCTTACACACGTTCAAACACGCACACACACCATCTATCTCACACACTGAGTCTTTCAAAATAGCGTGTGGTTGTGGTTTGATCCCCTTCTTTTTTGTCGCTTCTGAAGGTAGTCTCACTTCTGATTTATATTCCAATCCCTATAGAGAAAAGCCACACACACAAACACACACACACACACAGGCACACTGTGCCTCAATTTGTGTATATGCATCCGTCTCTGAACAACATGCAAATGGCACACAGCCAGTACATGCACAAACAAAAGAAAGTAGATATCCATGTGTAAATGTTGGGCTCTGCGAGAGCATGCGCAGCGCTCTTAATCCCTTAAAGAAAGAGAGAAAGGAGAAAATTGTAAACTTAAAAAAAAGGGGTAAAAGAGTGGGTGCAGATAAAAATGGAGGGGTGGGAACAGGTAACAGAAAAGGGAAGATAGGAAGTGAAAGCAGCATCCATCACCTTCTTTCCTCCACTGACTGCTTATCTTCCCTTCTCCCTTTCTCTTATTATCACTGTCTCTCCCTCATTTTTCATAATTGTTGATTGTCTCTCTTTCTTTCTCTTTCTTGCCCCCTCCATTTCTCCTAATTAGTATTTATTATGTGTGCTGTACAGTCCGCTAATTAATTTAAGTAGGCATCTTGTGATTAGTTGCCGAACATCCTCGTGGAAGGACTCATCTTTATCTGCCCGTGGAACACGATCCACAATGATACCCTACACGCACACACGCATACGCATACGCACACGTACACACACACACACACACACACACACACACACACACACACACACACACACACACATATCTTGGGAAGCGTACAAAAGACACTGTTTTCCTGAGTGGCCCACACATACCACTTCCTTTGTAGATCTGAAAGGACAGACTGCTTGACTGTTAATTGGTTTGACTACCTGTGGTCTATTTTTATATGTAACAGCTTCCCCAGTTGTTTCAACATTTCAAGAGGTGGCACATTTAATGACATTTAAAAGGTCAGGTCACCCACTCTGGATGTTTTACTCCTCCTACTACTTCCATCAATTGATTGGTACACGGTCAAGAATGTTTTTGAACCTTAACTTCTAAACCAACAAACTGTGGAATTGCCATTTGCTGATGAGGCTCATGTGATATTGTTTTGTAAGGTTCACAGCTTTTATGTCATCTTACTACTTAATACTTTCTAAAATATTACTTTTACTGTTTGTCCATATTTTTCATTTTTTTCAAGGGCTCTCCCCATTTGTGTACCGTTTTTCTTGAAGTGTGATAAATTGGGTTTCACCACATGAATAATAGCATCACCCTTTATATAAAGTTCTAATGAATTTGCAATGTATCTGCGGTTGACAGAATATAAATAATGGATACAAGACAAATGTATGAGAAAGGTATTTGACATTGGGTGCACCTTACTGTGTGGTATTGGATGCAGCAGTACATATTATGTCTAGCTTCCCTTTATAATGTACATTTCAGAACAAACAGTAAAATGTGGAGCCAAAAAATATCCAAATTAGAAAAGAAAGCAGTAGGTAGTAAAAAAGCCTGCTTGATGCCAATGAATTTGCTGCTTGGCTGATGCAAAGTCACTATGCTTGATCTGTGCCAGCATGAAGTAAAGGCCCGGTATAATGCAAGTTAATTGCTTAAGGTCAGAGAACACACCAAACAGAGAGCTGAAGTAGTGTCCGTGAAATCACTGCGTAGAAGAGAAAGCAGGACTCTTTGTGTTATAGACATCAGGATCACATTGTTCTGAGTGCGGTCTCAGTTATGATGTTTTGGAATTGCCTCCCTGCTATATCCTTCATCCTTCAGCTTCTAGTCCAGAGGGGAAGACATAAGCAGCCAAAATTATCATCTTGGGTAGTGCTGAAGCTTCTCCTTGAAAAAGCTCATTACCATCCTTGTTGGGTGCATATGTTGGTTGCTGACAATGGATGTGCAGATGACATCTATTGTTGCCTTCAGCACTTCTCTTCCTGCATTCATACTAAATGTAAAAGGGTTGAAGATAATGATTAGACGTAACTCTTTGTAGCTTTTGCTGAACTACAATGGCCATTAGTTGGAATTACAGGATAATGATAAATGCTGAAAGATCATTCAGAAGTAGCACAAGTAAAAGGCTTTATGTCAGTTATAGAGCAATATCTAAATAAAACTAAACTAAACTAAACTAAACTAAACTAAACTAAACTAAACTAAACATAAACTAATATTGGTCAACATGAGCTAGTGGCTCATAATGACACCATTAACTACCCTGTGATGAAGTGCACACATACTGACTAGCAGAGTTCCACTTTAATTTTTATCCTCTCTGCGGATGGCCTGAAGCCACAGGGCTCTTCTTTTACTTTCCTTCGCTCTTTGGGAACATAAAGAAAATTGTAAAATGGGGAATTTTTATTGATTGATGTGTTAAAAAAGGCAGCTTTTAGGCATGGTGCCACTAGGCACTTTTACATCGTTTGTTTTAAAGGGGGCATGGTCACTGTGAAGACAGGAGAGCGATGTCTGCCTGCTCTCATGTATCCCAGAACTTAGGCTGTAGCAGAAAAACCCATGACTGTACTAAAATGAGCAATAGTGTATTTTATTGCTCACGATTTCATCTTTTTATTTGAAATGGTTAGATATTTAGGTATATAGGTTATTTGTTCTTTCAAAAGTCACAAAGTCACACTCAAATGCCACATGCACACCCGTACACAAATCTATCTGTGAAATACTGACTAAAAGAATAATAAAACAGTTTTTGTTATTGTTGTAAAACCAAGACCAGAAAGTACTGTGCAGTGTACAACTGTGTTTGTGTGTGTGTGTGTGTGTGGTATTAGACAGAGATTAAGATATAAAGGAAGAGAAAGATAGAGAAACAGAATGAGGGACCGAGAGAAAGTAATGAGTACTCCAGTGGAGAGTGATAAGAGAGACACGGGGAGAGTCGGTCGGCATAATGAGTCCTCCAGCATGGAGGTGGCATGTGGGAGGATGATGGAAGCAGAGGGGTGGGGTGGGGTACAGAACAGGACTATTCCAGAGGAGGATAGAGAAAGCAACAGAGGTGGATTGGATCACAGAGAATGGTCTGTCTAATGGGTTTTTTAGGGGACAGCTAGTAAGATAGAAGACATGGAGGGAGTACAAGATGATACAAACTTCAATCCTTTTAAGGACACTGTATTAAAAAAAAACACTGCTGGACACTGGACTAATGAAATGTCTGAGCGGCATGGTTTTAACACAATAATATGCAAGCTACTCTTTTCAAGAAATAAAAAAAAAATCTTCTGGTAGACAATTATTGTACCGAAGATTTTGGACATCACTTGGTTGTTACGTTGTTTATATCGTATCTTCTGTTCTTTTCTGATTTTTATTTTTATTTTATTTTTTTTTTTGGGGGGGGGGTTGTTTTGTTTGTGTTAAGCTGCAATACAGTGGTCCCTTGTTTATCGCGGGGGATAAAATAACCCACAATAGACGAAGTAATCAGCTTTATTTTTTACAATTATTATACATGTTTTAAGGCCATAAAATCCCTAACCACACACTTTTATAAGAAAATAACTACCAAGCTTCTTCTGTTTAGAACAAAATAAACTACTGTCAACATACAACGCTTCACATGGGCACAGCAACAATGGACATAATCAATCATCATGTGTTCATTAGAGAACGTTAATGTCAAAATGAGCATTACTACGTTAGATTTTGCTGATTATTACTTCATATATTTGTTCCACTAGCCATATTAATTATACTAATTAATATTTCCCCCTGTAGGTTTGATTGCATTACCTCCCCTTGGATTGCCAGCAATCTATCACCACCCATAGCTGTTTTGATTGTTTTCTTGCTTACTAGTTTTCACAAGTTCTCAATAGCAGCAGGAGTCTAAGAGGTGTTACAGCTGACTGGGTCCTGTGCATTAAGCCTGGTAGTTTATTGGTTAATGTGACACAGTATATACTAAAGATCACACCAATTAATATGTTTTATGTGTTTGTTTTCCTTCTAAAAAGAAATATGTGAATAAGCTACCATTACAAATCCTAATTCCTTTTTAGATGCAGATGTACCTACTGTTGCTAGTTGGGAATCATTGCATGAAACTACACTCCGAGTCAATCAAACCAAGACAAAATGACAATAAATGTGCTGAAAACAACCAACAGACTGCACCAAATTTCACCAGTATTGTCTCACTGTCTCAGTATTATAATGACATCTTTTCTGAATTTAAGACACTAATTGTGCCATTCTTTAATTGTGTGCTCTGTTAATACTTAATGTATCAACAATAAATTGTCTGACTTCTACACTTCTGCTTTCCACTTTGCACTGACGTTGCAGTTAAAGCAACCTCTGGGGGTTTGATTCAGTTTTTGAGTGTAAACAGGACTGACTTCCAGGACACCTGTCACTATTGCATACGTGTGACTGATGTCTGATTGACAGCAAACATACATACACACAAACTTACTTCTGCACACAGTCAGACACACTCTTTTTCACATGCCATGTCAGTGTTACAGATAAATGAGGCTAAGCTGCCAGGATCCCAGTGCCGCTTTAAGAATTAAACCATGGGGTATGATGCCATAACCTGCTGTGTGTGTGTGTGTGTGTCTCTGTTAGTGTGCGTGTTTGTTCCCAGAAGCTGTCATAGTATGATCAGTAGTGGGTGGCATGAGAGGAGACCCGTCGCCAGAATATCTATGGGCTCCAATGGAGAGGGAAAAAAAACAAAAAAGAATACACTGTATACATATGTATGCACGCACACACTTTTGCCAGATACATTTGACATGCCAAATTACCCAAGCCTCCTATTCTCTCCTCCTCCACTCGTTGAAAAAGAAAGTTGAGGGAATTTAGAAGAAAATTTAGATAGGGAGGGACTGGCATGCAGAATGGTCAGAGCAGCAGGTACAAGAGGATACACACAAACACACACATCCCACAAATGCACACATAGCACGAGCCAGACAGTCAGACAGCTATCCAGTCATCAGCTTCTGAGCCAACCTGTCAGTCATCCTAACAAACAGTCTACCCATCTATCTCTCTACTCGACCAAACAGTTATCTAACAAACCATCCATTCAGCCAGTAACATGCAGGAGAGATGAAGGGCAGCCATATTGGTACACGTCCCTGAGACACAGAAGGCATACAGGATTATAGAGATTTTGCAACACGGACATGGAAGGGATTAGAGTGAGAGATACCTATAGAGTGTGGAGCTACATAAGCGCTTCCGGCAGATAGTCTAATGGGAGAGATAGAGGTGGGTGCTACAGAGGAAGCAAGAAGAGAGGGAGTTTGATAGAAACATGGGGGAAGGAAGTGTGAGGAGGATGAGAGGAAAGAGTAGGCGGGGGTAAAGGAAAGTGGAGAGGGGATGAGATGAGTAAGACCTCACAGTTGAGCTTTTATAATGAGCTATTATGTGGGTTTTATTTCATATATATACTGTCAAGATAAAATATGCTGAATATATTTCATGAAATATTATAACTTGGGTCTCCAGTGACCTCCACACCTGCACAACTTTGTGAGAATCAATGGAAATAATCAACTGTAGAATTAGAGGTGAAAAGTACAGAGGTATTGTGTTTCTGATCCAATGTTACAACTCTTAAATTGGACAATAATGCTGGATTTCCTTTATTATAGGTCACTTTTTAAAGTATTTTTGAACAAACAATAACTGTTTGTTTTTTGTTTTAAATGTAGCAAAAACAAGCACTGACTAAGACTCAAGTCAAACAAATGCTCTGTACTGCAAATATGATCACCTCTGCAATCGTGCTACTGTCTTGGGCACAAGAAATTCTCAGCAACCTGGCTGGCTAGTGAAGGATGAGTTATCAGGTGTCTTTTAAGCCTGCTTGGAACACTTGCTTGTTTTGATAATTTCATACCACATGCTACACACAGAGGAATAGAGGAGATGATCTCTTGTAAAACATGTTGCTGTGACCATACTGCCTTTTCTTCATATTACTGGCCTCAACTACCTTTGTTGCTGGGCTACCATTGAATGATAAAGATGATGACTCAGATCAGAGCAGATCATGCCATCTTTGTTTTCAAAAAGCGGAATTATGCTAGTTTGTGTGCACTAATCACTTCACCACGCAACCTCTCATGACTCTGCATGTAATGGAAAAATAAAAGTAAAATGCATCTGAATTTTGTTCCCCCTCTCGGACTAGGAAGTGATCTCTTTATAACAATGAAGATGGATAACAGTGACCCATGACTCTTTGAATATACATAGTTGCATATTTGTAAACATAGATGTGAATAATATTTGTTTATCATTTCAGTTCTGATGTAGGTATCTATCATTAACACCCGTGTGTGTGTCATATTTTACTTTAAGGTACTTCTTTATAGAATAAAATGAAGAAATGTGATAAGTGCCTGTTGCGTTTCTCTAGAAACTGCTTTGCAATGACTAATAATAATCATAAAAAGATTTTTTAACTTCAACCCAAAATTAGAGAGAGGGAGCCACTGAGTGGTAAAATACAATCTACAGTATTTTTCTGAATCTAAGGAAGTTCTAGCTCCATGGGAGCTGCTCCATAGATGACCCTGAGCATTAGCTTTATCTCTGATCGCTCTGCTTTCATTTTCTTTGTTTTTTTTCCCTTGCTCTGCTCTTTTTCTGCTGCTCCTTCGTGCTTCTCTCACTTCTCTTCCCTCCTCTCCTTACCAGAAATCTCTGCTTTTGACAGGGGACAGTGGAGGAGAAGAGGAGGATAAAAACAGGCTCTATCCATCATGGCAAAACGAAGGGGTGGAGATGGGGAGTTAGTGAGTTTGCACTGCTGATTGAAGACCACTGACTGAAGCAGGGAACAGAGATAGGGTGTGGCAGTTTGACATGTGAACAATCAGTTAACGCTCTCTAGGGACCTTTAAAGGTTCAGTATTGGCTTTTTGGAAATTATTTGTATATTTCTAGTGAGCTATGGGGCACCATCACATATTTTACAGTTTCTACTGTAAAAAATACTTCTAAAGTTTAAGCAGGTTACTATTGAATTGCCTGACTTGATTAGGTGTGATGCCAGAGGTTTTGACGTGTCCTTCAGCACTGAACCTTGATACTGACCCCTGATTGTGCACAGTGGTTGGGCCAGCTGCTTATACCAGCATGGTGCAAGGGTGTGTGTGATTAAGAGGCAAATTGTAAAGTGCTTTGGGTAAAAGTGCTAAATAAATACAGTCCATTCACCATTCCATATGTCATAATCCTGAAAGTGCATAGTTTGTGCAGTCGGTGCAATCATAATCATTTTTTTCTCCATTCAGTTTGGTTTTACATTATTCCTGTGCTTTCATTTCAATGCAAAAATGTCTAACCTTTTACATCAACTGATCTTGAAAGTTTTTTTCTAAACACTCGACACTACTCATAGTGAATATTAGGGTTGGATAGTGTGGTGAGTGATTCTGGCATTATTTTTTGTCTTGAATAAAGTGTTTGTGAGTGACAAACAGGCAGGGAAACACAGAAAGCCAAGTAATGTGGTTTGTTTTTTCACACAGTTTGATCTTGATGCACTTTGGCATTGGACTGGAGCAAATAGGCCTACAAAATGTAGCAAAACTGACTTGCCAGAATGACCTTTAGCCTAGTAGTAAACCTGAGCCTTAGTCTTAGTCCAGCCCTTTTAAAAAAATAAAGTAGTCCCTTCACATGTTCAAATGTCTCTCTCTGAAAATCAAAAAGTAAAGCTTGAAAACATGGAAGTGCAAGGATGGACACACAACCATGTTTCTTTGCTTCAAATGCATGTTTCTTCAACTTTCTTCACGCAAAGAATTGCTGAGTACATACTTCAGCAGCACTCTTTTTCACACTTATTTACTTCCAAACTTTACCACCTGGGAGCTGCTCAGTACAACATTAGTCCTCTGCTGTTTTGCAGCTGGCAGACCTGGTGCCTCAGCATCACTGTTAAGGAGAAGAGACTTGTTTCACTTAGTTTCACTCACTTTCCACTGGCCGGATTTTCCTGCTCAGGAGTCATCAAGAGCATATATGACCCTCCGGCCAGCAGCTCACTTCTCTCACCATTAGGCTTCTGCCACCTCTATTTGTCATTTTGATGTTAACTCCATATTGCAGTGTAGATGAGTCAGCTATGGCAAATAAATTCAGAGAGCCCATTGAATAAGCTCCTAAAAGTCTACACTGGATGTTTTTGTTGAATGAGTTCCAAAGAGCTGACTCTTGAAGTGGAAACAAGCTTTCTGTCTGTGGCGCGTTGAATTAGTAGACTTAGTCAGGCCAGGAGGGAGGAGAGGAGGGAGGCGGAGCTGTTATCACACTAAAGCACCTGGACCAAAGACAGACAGGACCGGACAGAGACGTCTGTCAAACACACAGAGACACACACACACTAAGCAAAAGCAGCGCACACAAAGACGTGTGAACTGTATTTGTTTATCCATTTCTCTTCAGCTCTTAAAGGTCATTGTGGCTGTCCTGTCATTTCCTTTTCTCTCTTAATTCATATCTCTGTCACTCCTCCCCTCCCTGTTCTCTTCTGCCTTCTCTTCCCTATAATTTCTTCCCTTTTTTGTCATAAGGCATGTTACTGCTCTCAATTTGGTGCCGTGTCTCCTTTCTGTGACTCTTGACATCTTTCTCTTCTATGTCTGTGTAATTCATATAGCGTGAGTTTTGTTAATGCACTATATAGTTTGAGTGAGTGTCGGGTTTCAAGATTCTTAAAGGTGTTGCAAGGTATATCACACATTAGACTTTCAGTTGAGGGTATTGTTCGTTTAAGTGTTTCTCAAAATTAAAGCCACGTTTCTGGTTTTCTTCTGCTAAAACTAGCTATGTTAGAGAAAACGTGAATGCTCACAAATTCTCCTTAGGAAACATGATGATGGAGTCAAAGAAGAACTGGGGTTAAACACAAGACTAAACAACACTAAAGACCAGTCTACGTAGAAAGTTTTTGATGCTTTTTTTTATGTAGGGCATCACCCTGAGACCCTCACCCACACTCTTAATGCCCACAGACAGCTCAGTTCAAATCACACAAATCTTCTGCTGTAGGTATTTTCTCAGCCTGTATTTGTTAGTAATGAATCAAGCCTCTGAAATGATACATTAAATTAAACATATACAAAAAAATAAAATAAACATAAACATATACAAGTGTTTAACGCAGTTGAAGTGAGTTACTTCATTTCTCCATGCATCTCATCGCCATTCCTCATGGTGAATTTTAATTGTCTATACTTCACAGTTCATGCTATTCTTCTCTCACCCCTCTTCTTATGTCTGTTCTTTTTTCTGTATTTCAAAAGCCTGAATTACATACATCCAAACTCACACATATGCAGCAAAAAGAAACTGTAGTATGAAAGAATCCATTATGAGCACCACAATTGCTGCCTCATGCCAGGCAGTGATGTGTGTGTGTGTGTGTGCGTACAAGTGTGATTCTACATCTTACAAGTGTTATTGAAGCAGAGAAGAAAGGATAGGATTGTCGCTCTTTTAAAGTGCACCTCTGCTGAGACTTTTAATTGCGATGACAATAATGGAACCCTGAGGTGCTGCATCTCTCCCTCAGCGGGTGACTGTTTTAACCTTTTAGCTCTGCTTAAGATTAGCACTACAACGTGAGCATGTTGAAATATGCATCCTCAAGCTTCTCTGATGCTTTGTTCACTCGCTGGTGAAGGTTCAAATAGCCAAAATCTTGAATGGTTGATCTCAGAGAAAGCTTAAATATTCTCACTTACACTGCTCAGGGGCCACTCTAACCTGTAAGATTGTCTGTTTCACCTCTTGCCCCCTACTTAATCATTGGCAGTAGTCTAAAGGTTGATGATTACTGCATTCTTGTTGAGCTGCTGATGCACTACCAAACTTCTTTTCTGTAGATTTTTGTTATTTGTTTAATTATAATTATTAAATGTTTGATTGAGATCGTGGACTGTTTGCAAAAAGGAGACCTCTAATATCTGATTAAAATACAAAATGACACATTCTTCTTATTCACGGTATCCATGTTGCTTATTGTTGGTCTCCTAGGGTGGCTATAATGCTTGCTGGTGGTGCTCTTAAATGTATGAACAATGGAAGCATTCAAAATATGTCCTGCTTCCAACTTCATAACCACAACTTTACTTCTGAACCAATTTTTAAAATTCAACATAAAGCAGAAATGTCTCTTCTATTAGCTGCCATATATATTCATTCAGTGCACATACGTTGACCATTGTGTCTGCAGTATGTATCTCTCCCTCTCTACAGTCAATTCTCAGTTTTAGTTTTTAAGTTTCCTGAAATTTTGTTCCCCAACCAGATTCAGCACAGTAAAAACATCCTGACAGCTCACAGACCAACTGAGCAACCCATACAACTTCACATATACCCTAAGCTCCTATATCCACTTCACCTGTTCATGTTGATCTGTGTGTGAACGTGTGAACTGTCAGTCTGACAGCACATTTCTCTATGGACAGGAACAAGCTGAAATGACATTAGTATTGTTGCTCCAGAAACACACCTCAGACTCCAGTGGCTGCCCTCCTATCACTGAGTCTCTGTTCCCAGTTGTGGTTGTTTGCTGGTTTTGTCGACATATTTATTTGTTTGTTCTGTCTGCCAACTGGTACCTTGGTTACCATTGTTAGAGCCCACCGAGACGTGTCTTTTATTTGCTGAACTCAGGAAATGTGTGTTTGTGTGTGCGCCTCTGAATGTCGGTGTACATGTCCGCTTAAAGGTGTGCAGTTGAGCTAGTCAGAGTAGAGTGTGTGTGTGTGTGTGTGTGTGTGTATGTGTGTGATTTGTTGACTTCAGTTGGATGCTTTCAGTTGATAAATGCCAATCAAATTACACACACACACATAAACTCTCCCACGGTGATTAGCCTTTCGGTGCCATCCGCTCACTTAGGGATGAGGTACTTCTGGACCTCTTCCACTCATAATAAATGAGCGGCTGAAGGCTTGGACTCTGTCTTTTCATCCAAATGAGCTGCATGGAGCTTTATTCCTCAGTTGAGTAAGCAGTTCTCAGCCACATGTGGTCTAAATTGTCCTAATATTCTCTCTGCTGATAGCACTGTTTCCACCAAAATCGGTCTCTTGTTCATTAGCAATGTTCTTTCAATGCTCCCTAATATTACTCTTGATTACAGTGGCAGAACTCTAACTGGTAGTTTAAGGTTTCAGTGACAGATTGTTGTGTCAACAAGTTTGCATTACAAAGGAAAAAGCAATAACTTTTCGTTGAAGATTACTTATCAAGCAGTCTGTTAGCAGGAAATAATGTGATATTGAGTTTCACAATAACTAATCATTTTATTACAATTTATATAAAGAAACTGAACCTGACTGGTGTGACAGCTTTCCAATTTACTGTCAGCGTAGCAGCAGACTGCAACCCCAGTGCTCTATGGGTATTGTTGCTCACCTGCCACCACCATCTCATCTTTGTGGGTAAAGTCAGGGTCCATAACGAGAACAAAATCGAGAAATTGAGACTTTGTAATCAGAAAGACAATTTTTATGTGGAGCAGCACTTTGTAGAATAAGAAAGTAGTACTTTCAGAATACAATGGGAAAAAGTAATTACCAATCTGATTAACAAGCGGATGATTGTGAATTGATATATTTTAATGGTGTCAGGACCAACTAACCTTATTCTAAGTCAAAAAGGTGCACAGTGTTCTTACTAGTAACTATAAATGGAAATAATTCAACTTCAGTTATTTTTTAATCTTCAGCAGTAGCTGCCTTTCTTTGCCTTCTGGTACAAAATACTGTGAAACAAAAAAAGTAAAACAATTATTTAACAATACAGTGTCATATGAACTGAGAGGAATTTCCTTAAATTCTTTTCCAAATTAATCTAATAGTGAATAGTACTAATAGTAAGTAATAGTAAAAGTCCTTTAGCATTTCAGTCTCTGCCTCCTGAAAGTGATCTGTGGTGGAGTAGCTGGTTGCTACACTGCTAATCTGGGACCTCAGCCCAGAGGACAAGCTCAAAGCTACTACAGCAGCCAACAACCCACCACTATTGTCTGTGTCTTTGTTTACAGAGAAATATGTCGTCCTAATCCCATGTGTGGTGGGAAGAAGAGTGGGCGGTTTGATTCTGTGTGTGAGGGTTTTTATTTGAAAGGGATCAAGTATCCAAACATCAAATTGTACAGATTACATTGCAGTGTCTGTTTAAAAATGTGTACAGGGGTAGTAGTTGTAAAAGTCCCATGCTTTGCTGCATGCAATTGAGACTACAAAGACAGCAACAGTAACAAGTTGGTGTTAGTTTGGTATTTCAATAAATGTTTGTATGCCAGTTGTGAAACGTTCAAGAAAGAATTGACTGATAAAATGAGATGACTCAGACTTTCATTAAGGTACATCAAGTTTAATCGTTTATGAAATACAAACAACAATACTCATGCAGCCTGTTCACAGCTTTATGTCAATAAACCTGCTGATTTTCCATTTTCATGGTAGCACCCGCAGGCTACATCTAATCTTGAAGTCAATCAGCGAGGCTTGAAAGTTGTGCATTCAAACTCTATTTACAGTGATTCTGTTATAACCATGAATTTACTTGTATTTAAAGGATCTTATTGGTGCAGTTTGTATTTATTGCTGTGTATGGACATTGTCAACAACATTAACAAAGTTCACTTTATGTTCTTCAGTATTGTAGATCTTTGCCTCCATCCATTAATCATTCATTCATCATTTAGCACCATGTACTGGATATACTGGCTATATAACACACCTAGACAATGATTCTGATTCATCTAACCTGCATGAACTTGTATTGTGGAAAGAAACCAGAGCACTCGGAGGAAATCCATGCATATGTGGGGAAAATATGCCAACTCCACACAGAAAGGCTGTAGGCAACCCTGAAATCTCAATCTACCTCAAAACCATCGACTGTATTCACTCTTTAATGAACATTTTTTATCATGACTGTTCAGTGAAGAGCTTCTAATGCCGATAGTACCTGCTTTCACCAGACAAAAATATCCAGTTATAAAGAGAAGTCCAAGATACACTGGTGTGATCATTTCATTAGTTTGTTATTGTTCCATCACCTTCACTTTCAGCAGTAGCCACATTTTCCTTTACAAATCATAAATCCAAATTCAGATGTGTAATGTTGGAGAACAAAAAACTGTAACATATGAATTAGCAATTTCCTTTGATTTGTGTCACATTTAATCTAGTGGTAAAATAAGCTAAATAAACAAAAAAAGAAAGTAGTTGTTTGGGACACAAGTGTGATGTAACAATGATTGGTGAAAATATGTGACTTTCGCTGTACTTTGTCAGTCCTCAACCCGACTGGCACTTCATTAATTATGACCCAAGTAGTCAAATTGTCACAGAATGGATAGAGAAGAAATATTTCAGCAGCACCACTGTATTTCTAATGTAGTCATAACTGTAGTCATGGTCAGTGGTGAGCTTACTGCTCCCCAGCTGAGAATAACAGTTACCTTAGGAAAATTGTCTGGATTAAACTGCATTGACTTCCACCTTTCCCAGTACAGGACATCATCCTCTTAATAATCATACTCCAAATCCACTGTGTCCTGGACCAGGAATCACATGGTGCGTACAGTATGGATTATTTTTTAAGCTTAAAGTTTGTTAAACTGACTTGAAATCAAAAATAATGGTAGCTGATAATACATTTGAATTACAAGTCACAAAAACACAATATCAGAAAATTATTTAGAGAAAGTCTGGGGTTTCAACAGCTGGCTAAATGATCATGTTGTCATTTTTACTGACGATCATCCAGATCAAACTCCATTATAGTGTTTTAAGATCTTTATACTATGTAGGACAGATGTGGGGTGGATGTATACGTAGGGACATCTTTAATGGCTACCCCTGCAGGGTTGATGATGCCAAGGCCTGCTCTGAACAGCACGGCAAAACAAAGACTATGTCTTGAACAGGAGGCATCTGATGGCACTTTTCTCACTCATGCATAATTTACACACAAGTGAGGTTAACATATGTGTATATGGGCACCCACACATTGAGTAAATGTTGAGTAATGTTTATGCTGAATCAGACACAAACAGAAGCAGACACACATCTCTGTTTTCCAGTAGCTTTCATCATTATTACACAATAGTCATTTTGCAGTAAACTTATAACGTATAACTGGGGAGCCAGCTGTTCAGGGACAGAGTGTCTGTGGAGAAAGACATCCAGAGAGACAAAGTGTGTGTGTGTATGTGAGTGTGTTTGCTTATGTTGTTTGGCACTTAGGGGGTGACCTCTCACTACCTATTAGAACAGGTAATTTTGTTTGAGGTTTGTGTTAGTGTCATGGACAGTAGGCCCAGAGTACGTAGTCAGTTAGGTTTCACTGTCATCTCGACATCGGGCCTTCATGTTTCTGTTATGACTGTTCACACACATTTTCACACAAAATATGGCTTTATCGTGTGGAAACATTTCATAACATTCAATCAGGTAAAACATTAGGCAACTGTTTGGCATGATCTCATCACCACGGTGATTGGGAAAACTAGGATTTATATAGTTGTTGATCTAGCCATAGTTACCAGTATGATCAGAAAATGCATGCAGGGAGCCCTCAAAATGTCTTGCTGTTTTTCATTTAGTAGAAATACAGCATTTGTTTACAGTCACACAGTCTCTTTATTGGTCCAGACAGGTCTGATGTTTTCAGGGTTTTGCAGCAAGAGAAGAATAAGAAATAATAATAGGAAATGAAAGACAGGATACAAAGGCAACCATTTAAAGGAGACCACAGTAAATAAAAGCCCCCCCAAAATTAATCACTGGAGAGATATTGAAAGTTTAAAAAAAAAGAGAAAAAACATCCTGGTTGCATCATATAACAGGTGTTCTCACAGAGAGACACATTTGACCTCTGACCAACATAACAGGCCTGTTTTACATTCTTCTTTCAAATGTTTAACAACTGTTTTTTATAAATTTCCATGCTTACAGCTTCCCATCTGTCTCACCGTGTCTTAGATGCAGTCCCACCTGTTCATTCTAAACTTTCAAAACCCTTGCCATCCAATCTGTCCATCACTCCAACTTCAAAAAATACATACATTCAAGACTCAGTGAAGCTCCTAACTGAACTGAAAAAAAATATTAATGTACACTTTTTTCAAAAAGTTTGATGTAACCTTAAAGTAAACTTCATTCATATAAGTATAAGTATGACTTTTGTCTTCATGCATTAGGGATTATACATCAAAGAAATATTTTAATTGGATTTTGAAATATCAAGGCCAGGGCTATTATCATAGCAATGGTATTGCAGTACTCTGATGAGCCAAGATTTATGCATGATCACAGGTGGCAAACTTCTTGTTACAGCACCAACTTTGTGACTTGTTAAGCCCTTGTAACTGAAATCACTTTCTCAACTTTCAATGCGTTGACAGTTTGTCACTTGTAAAAAAAAAAGTAACCCTGCCTTTTCTCAGCCATACTATCACAACAACAGATTGTTTTGCCTCTGCCTCTTAAAAAGCAGGAAAAGCAGAAAACAAGATTTTAATGATCTGACAGTTCACTCATTTAAATGCCATTCATGTCCAATGGCAGCAGCTTCTCCAGAATGTGTCGAGGAATATGCAGGTGATGTGTTGAATTTTGTTGAACATCTGTTGGGGCCTCGGAAGAACTGCTTCCATTTTACTTATTGTTGCCAAACCTTTTTCTTTAAGTCATGAATCATCAATGTAAGGATTTATACTACAGCCAGTACAGTCTTTTTTTTTCTTCTAATAATCAGTTTTCCACATTGAATCATACTTTTGAACTTTCAATTAGATAGCTTCCTTTGGCCTGAACATGTTTTAAAATTCATCTTAACATACAGATATTTACAAACCACTGCTAGAACTTCTACTTTGCTTTGTCTTCTAACCCGGTCAGAGCCATTTACAAAGGTTTGATCAGATCAAAAGGTACAAGACACTGACAATGAGCTACTTTAGTGTAAATGTACCGCTTTATTTACTTGTAAGAATTGTTGGACATGAAGATTACAGTGAACTCTTAGACTATCCTATCAACATGTCTTCCTCCAAAACATCTGTTCCAGGAGGAACTTTAGAAAAAACAATATGTCTTCTTTTACTTTTCTCTCTTGGACACATCTGCTGTTGTACATGCAGCAACATTTTCTGACACATAGCATATGGCTCCGGGTCTGCTCTTTTGTTTTGAGAAGAATGCCTTTTAGGTTTTGAATTCCCATTTTACATTTACATTTTAGGCATTTAGCTGACACACATCAAGAGCGGCATGGCAGTGAGTGCAACTGTAAAATAAGCTTAAATTCCTTGAACATTACAAGAAAACAATAGTATTGAGCACAGAGCTTAGAGCTATGGATCACTGTAAACCTAGAGTAATAGCATTAGACAAGAAAGAAGAAGCTCACAGGAGAGAATAAAGGAATTTTTACATGTATTCATTGAAACCATAGGAACTAGGGTTTTTGTTTTTGTAAGCGCATTGACGTTCATACTGGAGATCTCTGCTTTGAATCTTTGAAGCTGATAGCTGAAGACAAGTGAGATTAACCTCCGGAAAGGATTGCATTCATGGGAGAGTGCTGTTTTGCTTCAGAAAAACAGAAATTCAATTTTATGTGTTGTATTCTAATAACAATCTATCATTACCACTCTTTTGGCATATTGGAAGACTGGGCTTTTATAAGAAAAGGTTTCTTAAACACTGTCAAACAGCAGATGATTGAACAGGTGGAACATGGGAGAAGGGGAGAGAGAAGCAGAGATGCTCACAATTCATTTTTTTTAATGTGCATCCTTTAGTTTGGTAGCACAGACATTGCATTTAGCGATTCTTTTGTTTGGGCCTTGTGGTAAAGTTATTATAGACAATGGTTACAACAGTTGACACAGCAGCTACAGATGTGCTTGCCATGGTGTTGTTGCTACAGCTTACAATCATCTGTGGCTGACACATCTCGTCAAGGTGATGTGTTTTGTTTTCTGTTTTATTGTGAAACGATATGATTTCTGTTTTATTGTGAAACTTACAGTACCCTTCCTCTCATTTCAGACCGCCTCACTTCCTGACCCTGTGTTTTTTCCCTCCAGTTTTGATTGTCTGCCCTGCCCTCATTAGATTCACCTGTATCTTGTTACCACTCCCCTCTCCTGTGTATTTAGTCTGTGTTTCTCCTTCTCTCTGTGCCAGTTCGTTTTGTACCTCAGTGCCTTACGTCCCAGCCTTGTGATTTTCTAGTTATCAGATTTTCAGATTTTGCCTGTTTACTGACCTCTGCCTTTGCCTAGCCCTTTTTGGATTTGTTTGCCTTATCTGATTGATTACAACAGTACTTTTCAAATTGGTTTGCTTAAGTCCTATCATTGTTGACAGCAAATGATTTCCTGCTGAGTCTACTGGAGGTTCTGAGAGCCAGATTTAATCCGGAGATGCCCTTTTCATAACACCAGTGACATACATGATCTGAGACAATCCAGCTTTCCTCTTACATCAAAGTCAGGATAATACCAGGAGCATCATCGCACATACATTCTTTGTAGCTCTGCATTAACAGCCATCATATTTTAATGTATGTATGCATAATGGAATTGGTTTAAATCTGCTGTACTTTTTACTGATAACTGATGAAGTGAAAAGAACATCAGAATAATGTATGCAGGAGAAGCACATAAACTTTGAGTGCTTGAGATCTACTTTTATCTCCTAAGATATTGTTCATCAATTTGATACTCGTTAGAATAACACATCCAAATCACTTTTAAGCCTTTTTAGACTCACTAAGCTCTTTGTGTTGTGTTCTTTCTGAAGAGATCTGTCAGTTTTTAGCCATTTAAATCCCAAAGGCTCTCAACACAGAGACCTTTCAAGCAATAAAAGCTTATGCTATAATGGGAGGTTCTACGTTAGTTTATTTACCACCCAGAAGGTACTTTCTAGAGGTTACGATGGTGTAGAGACAAGGAGTTTCACAGGATATAATGAATTTAAAGAAGCTAAAAAGAACCTGGATAAGGGCCCCTCTTCCCTTCCCTCTCTCCTCTGTCTCTGGAGAGTGTAAATCAGTCCTCCTATCATCTGATGCTGTTCAAGGAAACCCAGTGTCTAGAGTTACAACTAACACTGCAGTGATTTACTCATGCAGTGTCATATGTGACTCACAGGCCTGCATGACCTTGTGTTACTGATTGTGCTTCTGTGTAAGAGAGAGACCGCATGTGGGTGTGTATTTGTGATCATGATTAAGTGTACGTGTGTGTAAACCAGAAGCAGATACATTTTTCAGTCTTCATCTCCTGACAATTTTACAATCTCCTGTGATAAATTGTACAAATATTTAGCTTTTTTTCACGCATTGCAGGATGAAAGGTTTAAACCAGGTGAGGATGTGGAACGATTAGTTAAAGGGATAGGCTGAGGTGCAAAAGAAATTAATTGAATTTAAGTCATTCATCTTTTCAGGAGAACAATCTGTTATCCTTTTCTTGCACACATTGCTGGCTTTCCTGGGTCACTAGTTCTGTGTGCAAAGGCTAAGCTATAAATATGCATTGCTTCATTCACATTCCTATCATTCCTTCTCTCCATTTAACTGTTCTCTTTCATTTGTCAGTAGTAATCTTTTTTTTATTTTTTATTTTTTGGTAAAAATGTGGGTTAACCAGGTATCTGGTAAATCGTATGGGGTGAATAACAAGCCTTTTTCCTTAATCTGAGGAGACCTGTTCCATAATTTTTGTTATATGCATGTTATGCAGCTAAAGATGAAATCTAAATTCTCAGAATATCTCTTGGAGAAAGAGGTAAAGTCTTTGTAAGTGAGGTAAACGAACCCTCTGGGGCTTATATTAAATAGACATCGCCACAATGATAGAAGCACATTTCGCATTTAAAATGGCAATGGTGATTTAAAAGAGCAAATGGGAACACATTCACTGTGTGGCTTTTTGGCATAATGCCCTCTTGCTTTTTCCCTCTACTGATTCTTTTACTCTTTATTTTTTCACTTGGAAAACTAGTATTGAAGTGCCCATAAACAAGGCACTGCTCTGGAAAAAAAGGAAAAGAAAATCAATTATAATGCTCTGTGAGCTACTCAATGGCCAACAGGAGCAGACTGTAGCTGTGAACGTATGTGATGTATGAGTGTCACCAAGGGAACAAGGTACGAGTAGATGGCTGGTTAATGTTTTTGGTGTTTTATCTGTATTGCATTGAAATTGTTGAAATTCTAGTAATTCAAGTGTATTTCATAGATTATTATGTAAGAAAAAAAATAAGATAATGAAGGAAATAACATATACCTGTAAATATACAATGTATGATAATTAGTCACTCAAAGACAGAGCAACATCGTTGACATGAACAAAGATGGATACAGATAGAGGGAGATAAATAAGGCAAAGTGACAGAGATACAGAGATAAAGTTAAGGGAGACGTTATACTTGTCGTCCCGCATTACTTAAAAACTAAGAAAGACAGAGAAAGAAAGAAACACAGACACTTCTCAGGCTCTGTTGCTGTACACAGATCTGACAGAAGCAGCTTAGGGACGCAGCCTTGTCCATCATCCTACTTGTTGACAGACAACACACACACGAAAGTCCTGACAGATGCACCACGGGACAACAGTGTCGCTTTGTTTCCTTACATGTGTGACTCTGTGTATGTGTGCGTGTTGTGGTTATGCATGTAACACATGCAAAATCAAGTATTTAATCTCTGTAATGGATCTCTTTTTATATTCTTTGACCATGTTCATACTTTAGGCAAGAGCAGGGAGGAAAGTTACTTCTTTTGTTACCATTTATGCAGGCTGCCTGGGGGAATAATTCACAATATCATCGAGGTGTTTGACATATTTTGGCCGTGTAAAGTTATAATACTTATTGAAATACCTGTAAGTAGTTACCTATTTACACATCCAGCAGGCACAGAGCAACATTACTCACTCTCCTTCTAGCACTGTTTTGATATCCACCAACTCTTGAGGGAAATGTCTGCCACTGCTAAATGCTTCCACTGTGTTGACCAGCTTGTTGCCAACTGTTTCTGTCTGCTGTTTGGTGCTGTGGACCCCAGAAATCAGCTGTGAGACTTAAGTTGTAAGGTTGCAAAAACAAACCAGTGAGCTGAAAGATATTAAAATGCAGCACAGAACTGAAGAGTCAAGTGACAATTCTCTTGAGGTTCATGGCAACAACAACTCCTTTCACATTAAGCATTGTAATTTTATGACCCTTCGCACCATGGCAAGAGATCTCTTGTCAGGAAAATGCAGGGTTCATTAAGTGTGTGATTAAACTTCAAATGCTGATCTCCGATGAGGACAGTCTTGTTACAGTGAAGCTGCAAGAAAGAAGCATGAGTGACATTGTAAGGAAAAAACCTAATGCTATTGTCTCATTCACGCTGATCTGTACTGTCCTTGAAATGGTCGGATTTAAATACCACGCAATTGCACAAAACTGACCGTTTCTGACATACAGTACACGATTGCTGCAATGTTTGGTTGTCAGTCTTCACACAATATGCCCGATGTAATCATGGGCAGTCGGTCTCAAAATGTTCAGAGACGGCCTCTGAGTTGTGTAATAGTGGTTGTATTGAATTTGGGCTAATGTGGGTTGCAGTTTTGAGCCTGTCACAGTTTTAGTTCTGGTTTGGTAGTCCTGTAGGAATGTCTCTCTAAATGTGTTTTGAATTTTAAGACTGTGGTCAAGAAAATCTTATTTGATATTACATGAACAAGAACAACACACTTTTGATGGAGGAGTGCTGGAGAAGTTTTAATTTATTTATTTTTTCGAG
This sequence comes from Larimichthys crocea, assembly GCF_000972845.2. Classification (NCBI taxonomy): domain Eukaryota; kingdom Metazoa; phylum Chordata; class Actinopteri; family Sciaenidae; genus Larimichthys; species Larimichthys crocea. The sequence continues at coordinate 34,813,209 of NC_040013.1, read as the reverse complement.
TATATTTTATTTAGGATTTGTCTTTGCCACAACCTTGTCATCTAAAAATCTCTGGGATGAATGTTTCTCAGCCAGTGTTCAGGCATACATGTCTGCTCCCTCATTGTCCATTTTTGTCATTGTGTAATTCACAATACATCAACTGTTTTTTCCCCCATCTTCTAACTCATTGCTTTGCATTACCACAGTCTGAGTGCAGTAAATTTCCTTTGAAGTGAGTTATCTTCAATTCTGATTTGGCTGAGAGGGGCAGTGTGAAAGGGAGTGAGAGAGGGGGTAGGAAGTAAGGTAGGAAGATAGAGTAGACCAAAAGAGAGAGGGATGGAGAGAAATGAGCAGAGGAAGCTGAACAACAGCAGGGAGTTTTCTGGAGAATTAATTTTATGTAACATTCAGCTGTTGAATAATAAAAAAGGGTTTTTTTTGGTACCGCTGTTATTTTATGTTGTGCTGCTGCACACACACACACACACACACACACATATATACACACACATGGTATTTTACTTGGGAACATGAGCTCACCCCACACTCAAACTATGTGTACCCTGCCTCATTTGCAAAAAAAAAAAACTTTTTTTTTTGCAACTTCACACTTCCTCTGCCTAACCATAGCACAAAAACAACACACAACAACGGTCAACCAGGGAGCATTTTTTCCTTTTTATATATACACCAAGAAAACGAAGACCAATGAAACAGAAAAAAAGAAGTGTTTTCAAGTTTTCACAAGAGACTCGTTCCCTTGTACAGAAAAACACCTTAAAGCATCTTGCTTAGATTACAACACATGCACTCACACACATTTAGGTGCATATATACATACACACTCTAAAATATATGTACAGAGAACATGGCAAGGGACTGCCATGACATATTTATGGGCTGTTTTTGGCAAGACATGAAGCAAGACAAACACAAGAAAGTATTAATGAGGAGGGAGACAAAGAAAATTGGCAGATTTTTTTGTTCCCTTCTGTGTAAAGGAAAAAGTTTATTAGAGAGTCCAGGAGCTGTTTGCCAGAGACTAGTGTATGCGTGCTAACAAGGAAAGCAGTAAACAAGCTTGTGTGCATGTGTGTGCAAGCCTGTAAAGTGTGTTAATAAACTAAGGGAGGGTCTCGTCAAGGTGATAAATAGAACAAAACACACCGGAACGGATTAGAGAAAGAGGGAGAGCGAGGGAGAAGGAGAGAAAGAAAATAAAGAGAATAACCATAGGGTGTCTTGAGATTGAAGGATGGAGGAGGGGCTGAGGGAGGGATGAAATAAGCTATATAGGGAAGAAGAAAGAAAGAATGGAAGGAAGTCACAGAGGGATAGATGCAAAGAAGAAATGTTTTATAAGGAGGTGAGGAAAAGAGATGAAAGAGGAGACCTAGTAGGGAAAGTAAGGAAGATAGTGTGATGAGGGAAGGAGGAAACAAGGAGGACATCTGGAGGGGAAAGACAGGGAAGATGGAAGCGGTATGTAGAAAACTGAAGCAGAAATGGAAGTAGGGAGAGTTGAAGCCAAGATACGTGGAGGAGGAATTCATCCAGATTTAAGGAAAACCTGGATGAAAAAAGAAAAGCAAGTTAAGAAAAAGACAAGATTGACACGACTAGAAGAGAGACTACTCGATGAAGAGGGGATGAGGAAGGTAGAGATGAATGTTGCAAATCTAACTTTAGAACGAATATAGGAAAACTGGAGAAGGGAGAGGAAGATGGGTGGGAAAACTTGAGGGACAGATAGAAGATTTAATGTATAATTTTGCAAATTCCTGAGGGGAGAAAGTTAAAAAGAATAAATATTTGAAAAGGGAAAAGGAGTGAAGGATGCTGATGAGAGGAAGAACAAACACACATCGCTATTGCTAAAAAATTGTCCAGTCATTGTTGCCTTTTTCATTAGCAAAACCACAATATTTGATATTACCTCCAGCTTAGTATACTTCCTATACATCCTCCATGCTGCACTTTCTGATAAAAATATTAACTTTGTTAAGAGATCCTGCTGCTCCTTTGTCTTCTCCCATCAAGATATACCATGGGAGGTGACACCATGCTGTGTGAATCAATTTTAAAAGACATTAAAGAGGGTATGGCGCGTATCACGGATTAAAGAAAATCAGTGGGAGAATTGGGGCAGGGGAAATTCCAAGCAAAGCAAATTCAATTTTAAGCAAATTCCCCCTAACTGTCACTGTGACAACTTTGCTTTCTTTCCTCTTTTGTTTATGATGTGCTTATGTGGCCTTTAGATTAACCTCGCTTCCTCTTCTCTCTCTCTCTCTCTTGCGCTCTTCGTTTCTGTCTTTATTTCATCCTCCTCTGCAGGGTGTGGTTCCAGTCAGGCATCAACTTCCTGGCGGTGAAACCCAGCAACCTCGTCGCGTGGGAGATCAAACAGGAAATGGCGCCGGGAAGCAGTTCGTTGGCGGTGATGTGTCAGAGAAAGGCCTACTCCACTGCGGAGAGGTAGGACTGAACCTCACAAATATACTCTTTTTTTTTTTTTCTTCCTGTCAGCAGTTCAGTAGCTTATTCCTTTTGTAGCGTGAGGTGTGTTTGGGGGTGCATAAAGTGTTTGAAGGGCTCTGTGATTATTCTGTGCAGAGGTTATGAATCCCTACATTAATATCTTTCAGTTTGGCAATGAGAGTAAAATCTGTTTTGTACAGTTTTGAACAGTTTCTGCAACAAATAGTTTACAAGTAGTAAGTAAGTAGGTGGCCCTTTAACTGTAGATTGATACTGATTATAATTTTAATGTACGCTTTCTATGAGCTATCCTAAAAACGACTGGACACAATTACAAGACTATGTAATTGCAGTGTCACACAAAGTCTTGTTGTCTATTAAATGATTGCCAATTGATTTGACCTTTGAACTCCAACCTCTAACACATAGATTTAAAGATGTGTGTGTGTGGATTGGTTTATTTATTGCACATATCTAGTGTCAAATTCATGAATTGAGGTTGTGGGGTCACAAGGGTTCATTTCATCCTGCAGACACACCATGAGTATGTAGGACACATATACACGGTGGGCTGACAAGCTGCAGTGAAAAGCGGTGACCATGTGTCGTGCTAAATTTGCCATTTACTTGGTAATTGCTCTGTCCTCGTATGGTTGGTTACGTTACTGTGTGTGTGTTGGAGTGTTTGTGAATGTGTGTTAGTTTAGTTTGTGTTGAGAGGGGAAAACCAGAAACAGGAGAGTAAATACACCCCATCTTTTATCTCATTGCTAATGTGATGGGTGATCAGTACTCGACCGCCAGTATATGGTTGTTACTTAGCAGAGATACAAAACGATAAAACAGAATAAATATAATCATTGATGGACATGAAACAATAAAACAATGTGGTGAGGAAAATGTTTTGTCTTTGTGTCAAGATAATACACAGAGACAGAAGTTAACTGGGTGAACAGAGAAAAAGTGACTCAGAAACTGAAAAAAGTAACAGTGCATGACTAACAGGTAAGGAAAACAAATTAAATGAATTAAAATAGCCCTGATGCTTGTTTGACTCATATACTGTTACAGCTCAAACAGAGCAAGGACCATAGTCAGGAGGGTTGAATAGTTATTGAAAAAAATATCTGGCTCACCTTCAAGGCGGAAACAAATCATTCAGCTTTTTTCTCCTAGTTTTTATTTTTATTTTTTATATATATATAACAGATGTTAAGTAAACTAAACCATGCTACATGAATCGATCAAAGAATGGAGTAAAGGTGTAACGGAGATCATTTTGCTGGGGCCACAAATCTACTGGTACTGTATGGATGTTGTGTGCGTGCACATCTGTTTATATAGTGACTCAAATGAACTCCAAACAACACAGAAACACATGCACTGATACACATCGCTCAGAGTGAACATACTAAACGCAAGATTGAGCATTCGCCAGCATGTTACCAAGTCTAGAGTATATATAGTATATATCTGTTTGTGTCAGTGTCAGACAAAGTCAGCTGGAAACCGTGTTAGCCATGGATAAATGGGAAGCTATTTAACCAGTAAACATGGAGGCGATCTGTTCATCCCCCCCTCTTTTCTTCCTCCTCCACGTCTCTGTGGGTTTTTTTCACTCCCCCCTTTTTCACCTTATCTGCCTATCATTCATCTCTTTGTCCAACTTTGTGTTAAAGTGACTGATGTGTCCCTCACCACCCTCCTTTATCCCTCTATCTCATCTCTCTCTCCGTCTCTCTCTGCTGGCTGAGAGCTGATGAATGATGTTCCATTGCATGAAACTATTATTGCATGACCCCAGCTCAATTAGCGCCACTTAGCTAGCCGTTAGCCACGTCTCAGCTTGACTGATGGACAGCGTCAGCAGCGAACGGATAACCCGAGTGTGGCACAGAGAGAAATGAAACTGATGACACAGCAGCACAACAGCTTCAAGCTTTCTCATTAGGAGCATAAGACTGTTAGAAGCTTTTATCAGATGTTTTTTTTTTGTTTTGTTTTTTAAGCTTATGTCTTGCAGTATGCGTAGTACAGGATGTTTTTATTTTTTTGGAAATCAAAGTGGCATAGAGGGTCGTAGTCCTGTCTCATTTTGTTACAGTGCATTGCTTGTCAAGCTTTTATTCTCCAATAGCACATACAGTCTATGGTATACGGAAATTCATTTAGATTTTTGACTCAGCGGGTCCTTGATTTCAGACAGAAGTAGAAAAAAAATTCATCTCATCTTCAATCTCATTTTCTAACCGCTGATTTTACCAGCCGTTGCTCCAATTAGCTGTAGCTAGTTAGCTAATTAAGCTAATGTTAGTTGAAACATTGTCTTTTACTAACTTTTTAATTACTCTGGCTAATTTATTGCATTGAAATACAAGAACTTGATGGCTAAATACACAGTTGTGCTGAAAGACTGAGGCTAAAGGCCAACTCACACAGGGCGCGGTCCAGGCGCGTCCCAGAAGCGGCTCTCGTAAATTTCAACAGAGCACTGCGCACCAGACAGGAAACCGGGCCTTGAATCAACATAATAAACTTCCACCCCCTTACAAAATAAAACACAATACGCAGTTCATGTAGATTTTTACAACTTCACATCAACGTTACGTCATGACCGGTGGCACCAGGTGATCAAAGATCGATCAAAGGGTCTCAACGAGAGACTAATTATGAAGTGGAACAACACACAATAATTTATGACACAACAGATGCTTTTTATAATCTCCTCCACGTCGGAGAAGCAAGGTCAGCTGGTTGTTGTTGTTGTTTTCTTTATACACTGTTTATCGCGGGGTCTCGGGTATGTCCAGGATTCTCGCGTGATCTTGCGTGAATACGGCCGGCTCGCTCCGCTGCCGTTCCGCGGCTGATCGCGTCCGGTGTGAGTTGACGCTGGGCAAAGGACCGTTCCGCTGCCGTTCCGCCTCCTGTGTGAGTCCCGTGTAAGCTACACCCCAGAAAAATGTTGGTGTCCTCATCAGCTAATGTGGAAGCCTTCTGAATAAGTAATAAAAAGCATTTGCCGTGTACTGTAGAGCTAAGTTAGTCATAGTACTAACTAAGAAAAAAGGTAGGATCACATTCTGTTTTTTTTTTCTAACTTAACATTAGTTGGCTGCTTCGCTTACATATTTTGTATTTTAAACATTTTTCCCTTTTAATGGACTTTCGTTGAGGACTAACTAATGCTGGCTGGAGCTGAGGGGAGTATAAACTTCCCAAAATCCAACAAAGAGCAGGACAGAGCTGCTAACATCACAATGGGTGAATACTAAACATTTGATAAGCTAGCTGTCAACTGGGCTTTCATTAACGTAACCTAAACCCCACAACTCATTTAGTTAATGCTGCTTAATGGCATGCTCCGTGGCCTTGCAGTCGAGCTTGGTTACTAGGTAGTAACACTTTCAGGTTACGTTAGAGCAGATAACACAATGTTTAATTTAGTCCTTACACTTTTGCTGGTGGGTATTTTGTTTGGGAACGGATAAGACAAGGCTCCCTCTCGAGTAAGAGTGATACTCTTTGCAAAGCCTCATACAAAATGCTTTTGTTGAAATTCCAAAAGCTTGACGGGCCTACCTCGCATAGTTATGCTGGGCATACTCTATGATTTCAACGATTTTAGCCTGTTTTTGACTTGATTTTCGAGACGCACTGCCCGATTTCCCGTTTCGTCGGGCGTCTTTTTCCAAACATTGTACAGGGGGTAACAAGGGCCGATTATCTGTTCCAGAACCACCGTCGGACGGTCGTATGAATTTCTGACATGTCAGAAAATTTGGTCAGCCGACAAATTCTTTCGCACAGTGGAAGCAGAGCCCCGAGCCGACCGGAGCATTTCTCCCTCAGTGCGCCTGCACAAAGTGATAGTCACCATAGCGAAAATATGGAAGCGTACCCTGATTAAAAGTGTTGTTAGTGACTTGTAATGGTCAAAACGTAGATAATGGGATGGGTTATCAAGTTAAAAGTAGGCTCCAATTCCTGCTGCAAAATGGACAACCCGTACTGTCCACGTTTGCTGAGCCATCTCTAGGGCGCCTCTTCTTTTTAAAACTTTCAGTGCACAGTACCGCAGCAATCAATAGGGCAGCCTTCTTCTTTTTGTCCAGCATGTTGCTAATAACCGGCGTTGGAGCTTTCAAATAAATCTTCATTGATCGCTGTCAATAGACAGGACAGCAGGGGCAGACGGGCCGTTTTCACCCGCACAGTGTGAGCTCTACATTGTAGACGATTACTTGGACAGTGTGTGATGGTATCAACGACAAGATTTTCAAAAATTGTACAGTGTATGCCCGGCTTTAGTTGTGATTGGACAGTTTGGAGAGGGGGGTTCAACAAACGGTCATCTGGTGGGTACTGGTGGTAAAATCTTTGGAATATTTCTTGAATGGATTACTCCTGTGGTGTATTCAGCATAGCTGATAAAATACTAAAGGTGTTTGATGAATTTTGGGATGAGCCAGCCATTGTAGCCTCAAGGCAGAGAAGTTATTTTCCAGGCCCGTTGTCATCCATCAGGATGGTGTTGTTTGAGGTGCTGAAATAGAGGTGACTGTAAACGACTGCTTATTTCCATGAGCTTCGGCACATATCCATCTGTGGTATAGTTTTTTTTCTTGTCCTGAGGGTAAAACTCATCAAAGCGACATCAGGGTAAACATAGAAAGTGATTCTTTAGAAACCAGATTATGATATAGCTCTCACAAAGACACACACAGAGAATCACAGATGCAAACACACGCTCTTTCACATTCACATCCACTCATGTGTACTATGCGGTCTTCAAAGTGGTACTGTAAACAAAGCTCAGATTATGATGCGGCATTGATGTACACACAATGCATGCGTGTACACAAATTCACAGGCCTACATAACATGACACACACACACACACACGCACACACACACACACACACACACACACACACACAGGAGAAGCAGGGCTGTTTCAGTGCAGTACCTCTGTGTTGCCTCCCTAATGAAACAGCAGTAAAGACTGCAGGTGGGAGTGAAGCTGACATTTTTTTTTACCACAGGGAAGACACACACACACACACACACACACACAAACACACACGCACAGTATAGACAGTTGCCAGCATACAAGAGGAAAGATCACAGGCTTTTATCAGCGACTGTGTGGGCGGGATGGCTAATTAAAAGAGCTGATCTGTATTAATCTCTAATGAGATATTACTGGTGGAGACATGAAACAGTGAGTGTGCTTTTTATGAATGAGAGGGTGGGAATGATTACTAGCTCTGACAATTAATCTTATGAATTGATTCCTGTTACCTATTATTATTCTAGGATATAATATTATCTGACATTATATGGTGTTCAATGTATGCATATAATAGAGGAAGCACATTGAGTAGAACCTGTAATTAGAACCAGAGCGTAGGCTTTGCTTTTTGTGAAAGTTGTACTTTCGTGTGTTTATGGCGTGGCTGTATGTAGGCTGTATGTATGATGTTTTGTATATCCATGTATGTAGGTTGATAATTATCTGAGGGCAAAAAAAGAAAGACATTTTTGAGCATGATGACTGTAATTACTGTTCCACCATCACGTGTCACAGAAGAGCTCAATTATTTTCTTTCTTTTTTTTTATGGCGCTCACACGATCAAAGCTCCTACAGCTCTCATTTGTTTCTTTATTGATTCTGATTATTCAGTTATTCATTATTTGTGCATTTCTCACAATTTGATCATTCTGATACCATTCAGCTGTAATGACACAGCACCATCCCACTGTGTTATTGACACTCTACTTAGTTCTGCCTCCCTGCCCTTCTGCCGCTGTGTACCAGTGCCCTAAAAAATAAAATATAATGAGAGATATTTGGCTGTGCATGTGTGTGTCTCCTCACCCTTAGAAGCTGCCATTGAGGTGCTCTGGAATAAGGTTTGTCTTTTGTTTGAATTCATTTTGATTAGTAACTCAAGTTTATTATGCATGTATCGGTCCCTGTTCTGTTTTAATATCATATTATTATACGGTGTTATCCTGTTATGTGTTTCATTCCTGGCAAATCCATTGGATTATTTATGCCATTTTTCATTAAGAAATTGTGTGACTCTAGTAGCCTTGACCTTGTTGAGTTTTTTTCCCCCCCCTGTTGTTACTGATAGTGTCATTTTCACAACCCCATGGGAGTTTTGTCTCACTAAAAATTTGTTTCTCTTTTCTTCCAACTGTTTACAGTCTTTTTAATACATTGCATGTTTAATGAATTAAACTGAACAAGAAGTGGAACAGGCACAAGATGACCCAAGTTTTGCCTGGTGGGTTATATGAGGGAAATGTGCCATAGTTTATGACTGTGGCTGATGATGCCAGAATGGGTGCAGTGCTCTATTTCATGATCATGATTAGATCTATAGATTAACACTGCTAATGGGCCTCGTTCAATACCAGAACTAGGGTAATGCACTGTCCACACTCCATAGAGGGACCTGCTATTTATCTGCTTGTGTGCGTGTGTGTGTGTGTGTGTGTATGTGTGTGCTAAATAGCATTGAAGTTTTTTATCATCCTCAGTCCTTGCAGTGGCAGCCACAGGGGAAAAGTTCCATATAATGATTTTACAGTATTTCCTGCAGTAGCTGAACCATCTTTGAATATATTATACTGCATTGTACTGTAGAATTAAATTAATTAGTTAAAAAAAATACTTTAGCAAGCGATTGCCAGACTATTTTGTGCAACTTGTAACATTAAAAGAAAATGAAACTGGATATTTTTAGTCTTCCTTTTGGGGATGGGACGAAATTATAGCAGTCATTTTCCAGGAAAGCGGTGAAACTGTAGCATTTTAGAGGAGATAATCATTTTCTTAGAATTCAACAGTGAACACCAAGTACTGAAGCAATGAAGCTTTAACCTAAAAGATGTGTGATTATTTGCACTAAAAGCTTATATATTTTTTTAGCAACACCACAGCTAAGAGTTCCATCTTGTAAAGTTAGAAAGTTTTCATTACTTTGTTCCAGCATATATCACATTAGTCATTTAATGACCTGAACTTTCAAATTTAAACACACCCCAATTTGTCTTCTGTTTTGATTTAACAATCATGACATATTTACATACCAGGACAGCAAGACTCAATTTATAAATGCTAGTTTTTCTAATCAAAGGACAGCTTTGATACATTTCCTCTTTTCACATTGTCTGTGTTTAAAAGAAAGCTAACAAAAAGTTAAAAATAATAATAATAAAATAATTTGAGCTTAATGGAACATTCAAAGCGCAGACATCCTCAGATGAGAAACAGTGATTATTATTAGCTAGTTGTTAGTTTGTTGTTTTGCATCTTATTCAGAATTTGATATGAACTCATTTTTAAGGTGACGGTTGTTGAACACTGTGTTGATGCATGTCTTATTATTAGGATTTCTTTCCATGCAGCAAAACAAAATGAAAAAAAAAAGTTGTATGACTTGAGTTATTAGATTCTGTTTTTTACTAGAGCTAAAATGAGAGCAAAACTAACAACCAACTTCAAGTGGACTGCTTTATTTCTACACACTGACAAGTCAGTGAACAAGTGTGTCTAAATTTACATCACTGCCCTGTTTTATAACTTTCTTTTAACAAATTTGATTTAAAATCTAAAATGAGGTCAAAAAACATTTTCTCTACTTCCTACAGCATCATTGAAAAAACGCAAAACTCAAAAAAATACAGTAAAAGCTCAGAAAATGTGTGCATGTTGCAATCTTAAAAAAAGTTACTTTGTAAACACACTTCCAGAGTCCCCAGTGTTTGTTTATGATAAATACTGTAGACATTTCTTAAAAGGCAGTAGTGGCGTATCAAATCCTCTACAAAATCTCCTGCTCAAATCATATGCAATTAATGAAGCTCTCCATACACACACACATGCAGAACATTTCCATATTGAGGAAAATATGAATGGTTACACACTTATGAAAATGCAAATTCATGCAAACACAGCCACTGAACGCACATGCACACTGCATACACGCACATACAAACTGACACATGTATGCAGACACTGCTGTACTACTGTATGCCTGATTGCGTAGGAAAGGTAATGCACAACATGACTTATTCATTAACCCAAGTCATACATTTCATAAATGTTATATAAACGTCTCATTAGTTATTCAGACACAAACATCAACGTGTGTGTGTGCTCATGTGTGTTTAGATGTTGGTAGCTCTACCTTTATGTTATATTGATTAAAATAAACGTGTTTACACTAACATATGATGTACAGTTTTCATTTGCACAAATGAGGTACCACACACTCATATCAGCTTTAATTAAATGCATTACAATCGTCTAACATAGGAAGAAGAGGTGTGAATCTCCACTGGCCTTATGATTCAATTATGATTTACCTTTCAACGATTCAAATGCATCTCAATATATCCCATCTTAAATTGACTTTCAAAAACGCTAGTACCTGTATGACATGTGGTTTCTCTGTAGAGTGCATGTATGGTTGTTTAGTGAAATGGGACTTGTGACTGTGATTGGAGCTTATATTTTTTCTCCAGTGTCTTTCACAGGTGGCAAATCCAATAGAGAGAGCCTTCATTTTAAAAGCATCCACAGATTCTCTTCCCTCTTTCAGACTGGGACAGCAAAGTTGACAGCACTTCCTCAATTCTTGACTGATTAGCTGGACTCACTTCATGGTTGCAGATGTTAGCACATGGTCAAAACTGCTAACATGGTCCTTCAAGCTATTGTATTACCAAGGTATTTTGTTTTTGTCAGGGAGATTTTACACACAACATGTGAAAAGTGCCCAGATATCTACTTCATCACTCACTGCTGATCTTTGTCTCCCTCCCCCAACATATAAACATTTACAACTTTATTATCCAGCTGAGGCCGGAAAATCAGTGATCACCATGGGATGAAATTATATATAGGCTGCAAACTTTGTATTTTGTTTGTATTAGTTTGTAACCTGCAAAAAAAATTAGGATTTTTTTTTTATGTATTTATTTCTTTTTTTATGTTTGAACTGGTTGAAATCCACACAAGTAGGGCACAGGGTTAAGTGTTTGATTTGAGTCGTTTGTAAAGACAGACTAACTTAACAGAGAGCTTTTGTGTGAGCGCTGGCTGCCTCCCTGGGATACACGTACACACACAGCATAGACATGGGGCCAAGATGTCTGCACTCTCTGTTGGCACATACAAGGATTAAAAACACAACAACAGGGAGGAAGGATAGAAAGAGAGAGGGTTGTCTGCCAAAAAGAGGGAGGGAGGGCAGAGAGGAAGAAAAATGAGAGAGAAAGAGGCCATGAGAGCACAACAGTGTTGCTGTTGGTGTTTGTCTCTGGAGAGAGAAAAAAAAAAGGAAAATTCCCTTCAGAAATATACATCCATATCCCATTTTAATTCATCGTAGTGTGTGTGCGTGTGTGACCAAGTTATATATTTATGTGTTACATGTTTATGGTATAAACATGCATAACCAATGTGTTTTTCTGTCTGACACATTTCTCTCTAACCAGGGCCAAATGATTTGCTCTTCTTTATTCCAAAGAAATCCTTATTGTTACTTTGACCAGGTAGTTTTCGTTTTATTTTCCCAGGTCAATATCTGTCTCTGATATCTCTGCCGCTATCCTAATACAATAGCGGGGAATCTAATTTTGTTTTTTGTGTTGCTCAGACCAATCAAGCATTTAACAAAAACAATGTTTTGGTTACTCTGGATAATCCACAGGCGGATAGCCGCAAAATAGATAACAGATATCCAGGCCAAGACTTCCTTTGCAGTCTGATTAGCAACTTCATGCGCGAAAATGACGAAAAAAACACATTTCTGTTAATCTCTATAAACAGATATCTGCATATGAATGAAGACAGTGTTAGAGAGCTAGCCTCTTTTGCTCTCCAAATGGACTGTTGCCACCAAATCCCACTCAAACGTGACTGGTCAATACTATTCACACAAACGGAAACCAGAACACGTTTGGTGCCAAACTATTTGTCCTTTGCCTGCAGATTCCGCATTCAGTCCAAAGATGAATATATTATGCAAATATTTGTTGTTTGTAGAGAATAATGTGTAAATAACTGACGTCGCTCTCAGTCATCAGTGAGGTGAACTCCTCTTTTGTTCAGAATCAATGCTGATTAGGTTAAAATATTTAAAAATTTTAATGAGTAATTTGTACATATGCTGAGCACCTCTACAAATAGTTCCAATGAAACCTGATGACTGAAATGGCAAACAGAGGGCCATGGATTGTTCACAGTAATGTACAGTACTGTTTTTGAGTTTTAAACTTCATCAAAGTTTGGTTAACTCTTATCCTAAACTGAATATCAGCCTTCCAAGAAGTCCACCTTCCTGATGTTGTATCGTCTTAGCTTTAAAAAAATCTTTAAGCAGTGAAAACTATATTGGTTTGCAGTGCAATGCATATTTTTACTTTGCCATTCCCTCGCTCTGCTTTTCCACACCCCCACTTACATTATGTTATAGAAGGGTTTTATGTACTGTATTTCAACACCTCAACCTCTGAGTATAGATGTGTCCCTGAAAAATAAAAACACAGGGGTAATAGTGCTAGCACACGCCAGACACACACACACACGCACACACACACTCACAAAACGTCTGGGGTTCTTTTTACAGAAGAGCAGAAGAAATGACCATCTCATTGATAATAGTCTGTGTTTATCACTCTTTCCTGCCCTTTCTCTCCTCCCCTGATTGCACCTATTTCACGCCAGAGGAGTGTCTAAAGGTACATACACATGTTTTGCTTGCTTTATACCGTATCGAACCATCACAGATGGTTTTCTTCCTCTTTTGTTTCTATTTTTACGCTCTTTTCCCCCCAATTGTCCCCTCTTTCCCTTCTCTTGCTAGATTGCTTGTAGATTGACTGTTCCGTTTTATATAGTCTTATTTTCTATTTCAATTTCACTCAAGCATGTTTGGCTTGCGAAAGGTCGACATCGCCACACCATCTTTGTGCTTTTTGTCCTCTCACATCTTGACACTGAAGAGTAGTTTGTACCCAACCCAAACATTTTCTTCTCCCCCCGTGTGTGCTTTTTTCCCCCCCTGTTATTGTTTTTATAGTTGGAGCTGTGTTTGTGGGTGAGTGCTGTAGAGATGTCCAGATTTTAAAGCTGATAAACATCAACCTGGCTTTGACAAGAGAGGTGAAGGAAGGAGGAATTGAGGGAGGACAATGAAGACACGAAGAAGGAGGCTTAGAGAAGAGAAAGTGAACAGCACAAAGGGGGAGAAAACATTAGAGGAGGAAAAGTAGAAATGGAAGGAGAGTGCAGTACTAGAGAAAGCTCAGTTCCAAAAATGTTCAGCGACACATGCATCCCCCAGATTCTTTGGTCCAAACCACAGTGGATAGAATATAACTTTTTGGCAGCTTTGTTCACACTGTAGGCAAACCAGCTATGTGTGAGTGAATAAACCTTAAAATAAACCTGTCATCCTGCAAGACAAGACTTCTGGGAGCAGGGGTCATCAGAATGAATTTGATTTAAGTCCTTGTAACTTTAGCTGGAATACATCAGCTTGTCTCCAAGGTGCGCCATAATTTACCTCCTCTGGAGTTCATACCGCCATCCAATTAAGTAAGTTTACCCATCTGACAGTCCCCCCAAAACACTATTTACTGTGTTTCTTAGGCTACGGCTTCAATTCCGAAAACACACAGTGAAAAGTGGCGCCTCTACAAAGGTTACTCCTGTAATTCTTCAGGTTATGAGACATTTTATACAAGCGGAGGAAAGCGGTAGCTGTCAATTACATAAAAAAGGACTTCAAGGCAGTTGGGATGAAGTGAGATTCGGTGGGATAAAGGCAGCATTTGTGTGTGTTCGTTAGGTGTTTTGTGGTGAGCACTTGCATGCTCCACCACTCTATCATAGTCCTGAGCGATGACCTGGGCTGGCTAATTAGGCCTTGCAGATATGGATGGGGTTTATGTGTACAGCCTCGCCTAGCATCATTCTGTCACTCAGTGAAATAACCCTAGGCACCTGAGCACACTCAATCACCAGGCCGGACTCATATGCATATACATAATGCAAACGTGGATGCCTGCTGACGCAAACACACGTATGCACTGGGTTCACACTCACGCTGAATTTATTGAATGTGCTGCGTGGGATCACAAGGTTCATAAAGTATATACATGACATAGGTCACATTTCATGCATGCACTCATATCTACAGTAAACACACAAACACACACTGTACTTTTCTGAATCTTTTTGTAGGCCATGCTTTAAATAACCTTCCAATCCCATTGGCTTATTCCCCTTGCTCTAATACCCATTCCTCCCCCGCTTCCACTCCACTTCCTCACCCTCCCTTCTGTCTCCCCCTTCCTTCGTCTCCTCACCCTCCATGCCCCTGATAAACCCCTCTGGGAGCCTGTGTAGCGGGATGTGTGGCTAATTAAGGCGACCTACGCGGACCCTGCGTGTTCGAGTCCCTCTCCTTAGAGATGTACAGTGTCATAGAGCGAGCAGCAGTGCCGATGCCGAACACTAACTCTCTGTTTCTTGCGTGCGTGAGTGTGTGTATGTGTTTGTGCGTGTGTCACCGAAGAGGTGTCAAACGTTGGAGATATCCCAGTCCCTTTTCGCTCCTCTTTTTTCTCTTTTGTTTCTCTCTGTTTGCTCTCTTATTCCCATGCCTTTTCCTCCATGCGTCCCACATGTCCTCCCTCTTCTTTCACACCAAACAACTTGTCCTCCTTTCGCTCTCTCTCTCCCAACCCTCTTCTCTTTCTTTCTGTCTGTCCTTTCCCTCCCTTTTCCAATCAGCTCCATTCTTTCATTCTGTCCTCCTGCTTTCGCCTTCCCACCCTCCATGGGCAATGGGAACCCCAGGGTCCCATCACTGCTGTTTAATTAATTCTTTTCATTGTGTAAATCAAAAACTGAGCTTGTGTCCTTGAATTGAGAGCTCTCGAGCATGCACAAGCGGACGAATGGCAAACAAACTGAGGGGACCAAGTGCCTCTGTCTCCCAGGAGGAGGCTAAAAGGATCTGCCATAAGAAGAAAAAGAAAAAGAGATACAAAAAAAAGTTGCTTTACTTTGTTAGAATGTGGGACAGAAAATTGTCTTTAAACGGACTGGGAGGGAGCCGAGGAGTGAAGAAAGGAGGGAGAGTTTTATAGGAGGTGCAGTATTCTTGGCTTTTAGGGGAATAGTGAATCTGGTGTTTTGAATGTCCAACTTTGTGAGGGGCAGAAATAGGGCTGGAACGTACAGAGAATATTTTGGTCGTATACACTACATCTAATACAAATCAGTTGGAAGACAAGAAACTCAATGCAAAATCCTGGATTATGTCTTTTCTTTTTTTTACCATCGATGTCAACGTTTAAATTTGCACTTTCTGAGACTGAAGAAAAATAGCAGCAGTCAATTTAGCAAATCATAAAGACTGAAATACAGTAATAATTTATGTGGAGGGAACAGCATGGTGGGCACCCAAAACGTTTTGCCACCCCATTTGTAACTTTGTTTGGCTAGTATTGAGTTAAAAGACTTTCACAAGCTTTTCTTTCATGGTTTTGGTGTATGCCTGTATTTTAACCGTGAGCAGGGGGATAAAGGAGAGAGAGAAAGAGGAAACAAGCAACTGTATGCTTTGACTGGCTGTGTTTCCACAGATAGCAAGGGGAGAAACGGACAAGAAAGACACAGGGTGGGCAAGGCTCGATCGGAGGAAAGAGGGTAGCTGGGAGATGAGACAATGTTCTTTGCTTTGAGGCTCCTGTGAAACTGTGTCTCCAACATCCAGCCAACAGTGGGGTAATGATGGAGAAAGACAAGGCGACACAGGGAACAAATAACACATGTCAGGAGTCATTGTGGTTTGCTTTAAGGTTGGTAAATTCCTTTAAGAGCTGGGAAAAGAGAGGGGATGAGATGAGGGAGGAATCTATTTATCTCTTGCTATTGTTTAATGTTTCTAGAAGACGACTTGCCAATAAAATGCCATCATAACTTTATGTGCATCCCCTTGGTTTTCTGTTGACAAAGAATCCATGGTTCTTGTGGCGATCTCTTTCATTCAAGGAACTCAGTTCTTCTGTTACTTATTCAAGAAACTTGCTATGCACAATAACTCATCACTACCCGTGTGCCAGTTTATTCCTCTTGCAAAAAAGTTATCCAAGGAGCCATTTACACCGTGGTTTAGTTACTTCCAGCAGGGCGACCAATATTTACACCCATTGCACCATCTAAAAATACCAATGGGGACAGCTGGAGTCCAGTCTTGGCTACACACCTTCATTTTGATATATTCTGCTTCCGGCTACTACACAGTGCGCATCGCCAGGCAGCTGACTTTGTCTGAGTTACATAAAGGTTTGATTTCAGTGAGCGCAGGCTTGATTCGCTAAAATTAAAATGTCACAAAATTAAAAACTCATGCAGTCAAGCATTCATGCATCCAGTTATTCTGTCACCTGTCTTAAGACATGATCTTCTGACATTCATCATGTCCTCAGCTGTATTTTGAGTGTGTGCTATTTCCATATAATCTAAATGCTATTTAGGATTCTGTATGAATGGAGCCAGCATATTGTTCTGGCAGAAGTGTGCTCTGACTGAACAAGAGCTTGTCAGTGAATTCAGGCAACTAAAATGAAATATTTTACCTCTACTCTCTCTCAGTGTTCCTCCTGTTGGAAAGCGTACCAGTTGTGCAGTCCACAGATTAGGCACAGCATGGCGAAAAAGTTTATTTGGCTTTCTGCAAATCCCTCCACCTTGGAAAACAGCATTTATTTTTCTTATTTGATGTAAGAATCAGAATACTATCTTGAGTTCAAATAAGACAAAATAGCATTTTATTTAACTAGACTTGGTATGAGTATTAATTCCCATCAAATTCTATCATCAACCAATCTTTCTACATTACATTTATATATGTTATATACTACACATTTGCAACAGAAAATAGGTTTCATTGAAAACATAACACTGACCAGATTACAATGTTTATCAGCATGGGTGACATGTTTTTAAAGAACATATCTGGCAAGTCCTAAAATGTTGTTACAGAACACGTGTACACATCTTCACTAACAATATTAAAGAAAGGTGCAAGTTATAAGTGTCATAGACTCCTGTATTGAAAACCATCCATGTACCATCAACACCTTCCAGTGAATTTCCTGCAGTACAAAAACGGATCACTCCCTTCTGTCAAAGAAATGTTATAATCCAGACAACCTTTACTCTTTCCTTAAAATGTCTTTGTTTTGTGGTTATTGTTAACAGAGGCAAATATATCTATAGTTGGGCAGTTGCATTTAGGTTTAGTTTTAGCATTAGGATGCTTCCTAAAAGAGTTAATTACCAAGAACTATCTAAACAACAGCCTGCATAATATTTTTACATACATAAGAAAAGTACTTTCTTTCTTCTATAGTCTAGGACACATATTTGGCAATAAAAAATGAGATATTACTGTGTCTTATGAAAATAAACACATCTATATGTCCTCCACTGGTGTTTGAACACAATTATGGAAACCATTTAGTATTCCTCAAAGGCAATAACTTTTAAAACGATTTATTTCTTTAAACTTCTTTTCTTGACCTCTTGAAGTTTTGTATTAAGGTCAAGTACAAGCAGATAGAAAATCAATAAGGACATCAGTTTTTGGAAAACTCTGATTTTTTTCTTCACTTGCTCCCGCCCAGATTTTTTACCATTTTGAGATTCAAGCCAGTGACCCTCTCCGCTCTGAAGCGTGGAGCTTTCACCTCCGGTCTCCTGCTGCTCTGTCTTTATCCACACACAAAGCTGACACATCATCCCGCCCACAGAGGGAAACATCAGATGTTTGACAATGAAAAAAATAAAAACTAATAATACTTTCCCACATAGGTTTGTTTGTGCTTCCTGGTGTGACAGTGAAAAACTCCCTTCCCTTCTTGCTGTCAGTAATTGGTTCCTCCTGTCAATAAAATGTTTACATGTGTTTCATAGCTGACAGCAGCACCTGTCCTCACATCTGATGCTTCCCTTCCTTTCTACCCCCCCTGATCTTCACACCACTCTCTCAGCCTTTCTCTTACTCCTCTACCCTTTTCTGTTTTTTTTTTCCTGCTCTGTGCCTTTGTTTCCACCTTTTTTTTTCTTTCTTTCTGTTTATATGTAGCTCTGCCTCTCTCTCATTATCTATTTCCATCTCCGTTTCAGTTTCTTAACAAGCTGCTTCCTGTCTGTCTGGCACAGCTGTTGATTACCTAATTAACGTGCCTTTTACACACACACACACACACACGTCATCACACACATACACACGCACCCTCTCACTTCCTTGCACGCACAAAAACAAAAAGAGAGAGAGAGATAGTGCAAGTTTTTGTTTACGATCAATCATTAAGGCTGTTTGCCTGACTCAAAGTTTTTATTTAGTAAAAAAAGGAAGCCTGATTGGTGTGCTTGGCTGTGTATGTGTGTGTGTCTTAGCATGTCCTACTGTATCTGGGCTTCTTGCCATTGAGGTGGCATTTGACATATGTAAAAAGAAAAGGCCACAGCATCTGAAGTGGGATCGCACTATGAATTGGTTTGTGCAGACAAATAAAAGACAATGTCTCGCAGTTTAGCTCTTAGTTCTTAATGTATGTACCTCTAAATGCACATAGCTGCATGATAATGTTGATGGGAGAAGTTTTTCAACATCTTCCACAGTGTTTCCTTTCATCATTTTGTGTCAGCAGGAAATAAGACGCATTCTGTAGTCTACAAGCAGCCTCTGGGTCTATTGCTTGATTTGTTTTGCACAGAGATTATGTGTTATGGTTTAATTTATTTGCATGAACAAATGGCAAAACCTGAAAAAGGGAGGATGTACAATCTGTGCAGGTGAGACATAAAACCCCAAATTGGTGTTGCAAAAATATCCCCAGCCCCTGGAGGAAAAACAGATAAGAACTAAGCATAGAACATCAAACCAGACACAAGGGAGAATGGACAATCAACAGAATCTATAAATAGCATGCAAGGACAATAAAGTATAACCTTAAAGCAGCCATAGTACTATGATGATAGGATGTGTGTGTGTGTGTGTGTTTGTTAATTCTAGCATACATTCAAAGAGAAAGAAAGGACAAGAATGTGTGTTGCACTACTTTCCTGGTGTGTATGTGAAAAAATATATTGTATATGGTGTGGCATCTAACTGACAGATTTACCCATGTTTACTAATATTGGTTTGGACTGGAACAAGTCCCAGCCAATGACGCAAGTTAGTTGACTACAAGTAAAATCCATTTCCATCCCTCTGTCTCACCATCTTCCCCCTTTTCCTCCCCCTTTCTTCTGTTTTTCGATCTCTTTCCCCCATGTAATTAAATTCAGAGGTGTTTTTTTGGCATGAGATGGAGTACAGAAGTGCTTATTGCCAAAAAAAACAGCAAATAACAGATGAAATAGGTCACCTATTAAATGAAATGACAGCTCTGTCCCATTTCACCCTTCCACACCCTCCCTTTCTACCACTATTGACTTTTCAACCTCTTTCTCTTGCTCCTCGCCACCTCGATTTAGCATCGGTGGAAACCTCTTTTTCTCAGTCCATCTCTCTCTCCTCTCTCTCTGTGATTAACGGCTCTGATTATGTGTGCCAGGATACCCATTAGCTTGGACACATGCAAAGGCCTCTGCCCTCTTTTCCATTACACACACACACACACACAGTTCGAGTTTTCCCCATAACCCACAAACATACTCACAGACCCACATTTACACATGCTTCCACACACTTTCTTTTTTACTCACAGAGGCGCTAATGCTCTTGAGACTAATTATCAGTCAGGTGTGTCATCTTATATTTATTTGGGCCATTGAAGTGCTCACAAGCATTTCTATTGCCTCCTTTGTTTTTTCTCTATTTTGCCATCTGTCTGTCTTTCCATTCTCTCTACTCTTTTTGCCTCTGTCACACCAGTTTTCTCTATTTTTCTCTCTCTCGTCTTCTTCCTCCTCCACCCGATATTGCTGAGGCAAGAGTTTTACAGGTTGTGTTCAGTGTCAGATCCAATGAAAAACTGCCAGAGACAAGGGGGTGAAAAAGGAGCGCTATGCTGCATTAAAATAAGACAGAAACAAAGGTGTGGTTTTGTGTCAGGCAAGTTTTACTCGAGGAAAATGGTCTCAGCAGTCTTGCAGTGGTCTCAGTGATTTAGTAGCAATCCAAAAGGGTGCATAGACTATGACCTCCAGTTGGTGTCACTCACAACACAACTAACCACCGAAAAAGTCTGACATAAACAAAACTCAAAGTGAATTCAAAGTAAAGCACACCACAAGGCTTTTCCCAACCTAATGCTGCACTACATTGTTCTCAGAACATGGAAATAAACAAACTTCGACACAGAGCAGTGCAATGGAACGGTCATTCAATTCGAAAACTCGGGAGTTGTCTATCTTAAGTTTGCCTACATAAACTCACCTGATGTCAGAGCAATATGGCTACACACAAAGTGAGCAGAACTGTTTTAATCTAATCTTTACTATATATGAGCATCAGTTTGCTGAAGGTGTCCCTGTTTTCCTGAGCAGATGCACTAGGACACATTTAGACTGGAAGTCAGGAATATCCATGTGGAACTATCGACCTGTAATGGATTGCAGGCTCTGATCCCAATCACATGATGATGGACAGTTTTGACAGTATGAAATGTATTGCTGTTGCTAGGCAACCACATAGCAGCCTGTCAATCTTTTGGGTGCTAATATTAGTGATTACGGTCCCTGATATCCAGCGACCTCCTATCTTAACAGTTAAATATCACAAGGATCTTTCTGGGCACCGCATATGGCCTGGCATGAAATTTGGAGCTGTCATCCAAAGTAATGTATTATCACGGTAACCAAACATCTCATAGAAAACCCTACAAGATATTGCAAGCTTATTATGATGGCTTTTAGATATATAGAAGCTGCTACAGGGAGGGAGACTTCCTTTAATTCTGTAGTGTGTTGGCATTATAAAGTTTATTGAAGACGTTGATGTCCTTAAAACTTTAACCTTCTGTTTGCTTTGATGGACATGACGAGAAGATAGTGCCCAAATGCATCATTGGTAATAGTTCACTAATATAATAAAAACATAATACTAGCGCCAAATCATCTTACATGCAGCCTTCATTTTATATCCTGATCCTGATAAATAACCTTGAAACATGTAACATTTTAATCAAGTTGATTTCTTAATATCCACCTACTTAGACCTAAGTTGTTCTTCCATTTCCATCCACATGCATTAGCTTTGCCTGCATATTAGCATTCATATGTGCATGTAAGGCCAGCCAGATGTGAAGCCATCTTAACATAGAGGTCAGTCAAAGTTAACCCCCGAGCCATCTTTACGCTTGACCTTTTCTGTCCCTTAACACATGTGGATACATGCACTCCATAACACATACAATTGTACTCTGGACTTAGATACCAAGAGAAATGTACATGCATGTATCAACCGAACAGATGTGTTGGCAGACATCACAATGTTTCCTAACATGCATGCACGCTTGATGGATAAGCATGCTCCATGAGCAGAGAGAACTGTCACTGTTCACCTCTCTACCCCTTCATTGCCACTACTACATTATATATACTCTAATATTGGCCCATTTTTTAAACTGTATATATAACTTCTGCCACATCTATATCTGTTAACTGATGGGAAATCACCATATTCGACAAGATGCTATCAGAATTTTGATGCATCATCGTCTGCATCTTGAAATTGAAATTCCCAGACCTTTTTCCCATTAGTTGATGCTTAGAATTGAAATGACTTAAGTTGTGGGAACGCTCTAATTTGGTGACTGATTGTAAGAATAGAAGTTACGATATTTCCCTTTAAAAACTAAGCAGATTCATTGTTTTTTGTATTTCAGTGTCATGTTAGGAACAGGTTGCATCAAGTTACATTTCATGGTTGATTCTGATTCTGACTCTTCCATTCAGGGATTGTGTAAGTTAAGGTAATTTCCCATGAGTGACCCATATGTGTGCCTGTGTGTGTTTGTTTGTCCTGAACTAGCTGGTAAAGGGCCAAAGTGTAGCCAGAACTTTGCCCCCTAAGGCTAAACATTTCTTCCGCTCTGATTACCACATTAACATGTATCAACAAATGGCCAGGGACATTAGCATGGAAGCTAACAGAAAGGGCATTGACCGGGGCATTTGATGACATTTTTGTGAGTTCATTGTTAATCGATGCTATGCTAAATAGAGGTAAGTGGCTGATAATGTGCTTTTAGACAGAGCAGGGTGGGAGGCTGTGGGATATTGGTGTGTCAAACAGGAAATGAGAGAAATCAACACAGGGTTTCAGTTAGACTATGACTTATGGGAAAGGTGTCCCTTTAGCTAATTCACTTACATTTTTAAAATACAATACAGCTATGTCTTATGCTCACGCTCCAGCACACACTCCTAAAGACTTTAAATGGCTTTTCTAACAATTATTAGCTTATCTAACACTTTCAAATTATTTTCACTATGACACATTTTTTTCATAGTTACAGTGTTTTGATTCTAATTTGCTCGTATAGTTTTTTTCTGTTTCTGTTTTAAGTTGCCATGCCTTTGCCAGAAACACTGCTAAAGTTTCTTTGAAAAAAGAAAGAAAAAAAACAAGATTGGAGAGTGAGGAGAGACAGAAACAATGGTGTTGCTGCTCTTTTAATGCTGACACAGTTTAAGGCCTTCGTGATGAAAAGGGGATTTATGTTGATACTTTTAATCCGTCATGCTGATGTGTTGGACTGCTATGCCCTCGAGCAAGGCACACGTACCGGATTAATCGCATGTGATCCGCGCAGACAGTCTGACTCCCCGTCTCTCTCTCTGTTTCCCTTTTTTTCCTTTACATACAGTAAGTGTGTGTGCTGGGAGAAAGACATAGTAATAGGCAACACACTCACATGCACAGACTTATGCACAAGCACGCACTTGTTCCACCTTTGTACTTTGATTTAAAGGTTCATGGAAGATTTATCCTCCTACATTCTCACACACAGACCCACACTTGTTCAACCTTTGAAACCTGCACTTATAAGTTCATGGGAGATTAATTCTCAGGCTTTTTTTCTGTTACACACCAGTGCTTCTTTTCAAAATGTTCTCTTTTTCTCTGTTATCTCTTTCTGTCTCTGACCACAAAAGTACCCACATAGATAATTGTGTGTACTGTACATCTAGTAAATGTGCACACAAGCATTCACACAATATGGGACAAATAATACGAACAAGTTTCATTTATTTGTATTTTAACCAAGAGTATTTTTATATCAACTAACAAATCCATTAATGATAGATCAACGAAACAAACGATTTGAAGCCCCATTGATTCAAAAAGTTTTATTTGTTGTTAGAAGATGAAGACACAAATCTTTTGTTGCTATTCCACCATTTTCATCAAACATTTTGCAAGTGGTCCTGGATTTCTCTTGCTTGAGTTTTTAAACCTGTCAACACAGTTTGTGTTCATCGTGTGTGTTTAAGTTGCAAAATACACAACAAAAACTCTTTCTTTACTTCAGGTCACCATGTCAGTGTATTTCTTCATCTTGAAAAATTCTTCAAAATGCCTGAACTTTGTCAACATTGTTTGTGTATTGGACCAATCAGCAGCATACAGCTTCTGAGGGAGTTTTATGCAGTAATCTTCTACACCACTTCAAACCCCACTGGTAGCGTTTCAGAAACTTTTTTAGCCTGTCAGACTTTGTTTACTTGCTCAGATTTGGTCCTTGTTCTTGGTTTATGCGCTCTCCCAAATATGCTTCAATATTTGTACGTCGTTAATTTGTTTCACTTTTGGATTATTATTTTTTTTACAACCGGCAGTTTGCACAAGCTGTTTTCGACTGGATTCTCTATGCTGTTTCTGTGTCTGGCTTCCGGCCAGCTTGAGCTGCTCTGTGTAGATTAACTCGAGCTGCTTGCGGTGTCCGTCAAAAATAACAGCCGCGTATGCTCCGTGGAGCTGAGCGTCAGCCTGATTCTGGGGTGTTTCTAAACTGGACCGCGGCAGGCACGGTGGGTTTTTTGAAAAGAATGGCCGCACATAACTTCACCGGCCGCAGTGCATCCGCTCCCAGGGAAATTTGTGGGTAAGGCCCTTGTTTCTCCTGTTGAAATATAGTTCCTGAATTCTTAAAAAGGTTCCTGCAGTGGAAAGAGACCCACAAAGACATATGAGATAAAAACCATAACACATAAATAAAGATTGCATATTATGTATGTATGTCTATCCCTCTCTTCCTGTCTTGTTCGCATTCTATATCTATCACCCTCTGTCTGACTCCCACCCTCTCTCTCCCTCTCAACCTCTTATTGTCACTGTGTCTTGCTCCCTTACTACAACCAAGTCCCTGTTTCTCTCCTTCACCGTCTCTTCTTGGCTCTCTCTCATCTCTCTCTCTCTCTCTCTCTCCTCCCATTTTTCTTACACACACACACACAGATACAGATTTGCAAAGAGCTCTCTGTTCCTTCTCCTAATTTTCTCCTCTTCTCTCCTGCTCCCGCTGCCTCTGCACAAGCTCGCCTCACTCTCACTTCTCTCTCACTGTCTTTCTGCCTGCCCTCATTTTTCATCAGTAACTAATAGTGCTGGACTCACCACTTAGGCTCAGCAGAAGTGTGTGTATTTGTGTGTGCGTGTCACATTTGTTTCTTGATTTCTTTCATCATGAATAATGCTCTTCCGGTTGCTAGACTTCATGCTGGCCAGTCAGTTAAAATGCCATTCTTAAGTACTTTACACAGACTATAAGGGTTTCAGACTGCAACCATAGGGAAAACCCAGGAAGGCTCAATGTGGACTCTCTTTGGAGTTAGGTGTCTTAAAGGAGCACTCCTCAGATTTTACACATGAAAGAACAGCGATGCGTTCATTATTGAAGTGTCTTTGATCAGGTATGCAATAACTTAACTTACTAAATACAGTGAATGAACTACATAGCGAGTGATGTCAAATCTTTGATCTGAACTGAACAAAGTGATGAAATGAGTTGGAGTACTGTTCTCCGCCTCTAGTAAGAAATACTTAAACTACAAAAAGAAGGTTTATTAATGGTATATAATCAGTGCTTACTCAAATTACTCAAATAAACTCAAAAAAGATTTGATTGATGGATAAATTGGTTAATCAGGAAGGTAAAGATGCTGCACCTCTGACTTTATGGTTGCAGGTTCTAATCTTTGATCAGCTGATCAACAGAGACATCCGGGGCAGATACATTTTAGGTAAAATGTCGTCATCCTCCTTTAAAAATCTGTGCTCAACTCTTTGCTGTCCAGACTATGGATGATAAGAAAGTTGTGGGAAAGTTAAGGAAACAAATGTTTTGTCACTCAACAATCTCTGAATAAACAAAGTTTTAAAAAGAAAAGACTGCTGCTGCTGTTCACTCCTACTAATTCTTCAGAAGTCAGGAGGAAGTGAGGTATTGATGGACAACAAATCTGCTTCCAACATGCACTTTCTCTTGGTCTGTGTGTGTGTGTGTGTGTGTGGCATTGATCTAAGGAAGCAGCTCCTATAAATTCAATCAGTCCAATCCATTCTCCGGCTGTTGACTTTTAGCTGCCCCGGCTCCCACCTTGAGAAGCATGGATACTTTTATGGAGATAGGCCATTCATTTTCCTCTCTCTCTGCATTCTTCACCATCACTCATTTTCACTTGCACATTGGCTTTTCATTTTCCGTCTGCCTCTGTATGACTGTGATTTGTTATTTCTCTTTCTGTTTTCTGCACCATTATTGAAGCTCACAACCATGTAGTAGCATGCTATTCCAAAATTCCACAATCGCCCTCACTTCTTCTTCAAAACTCAAAGACAGCAAGAGACTTCAATAGCAGTTATTGTACTGTATTTAAAAAATGACAAGCTTTAAAGAGTGACTCTATTGTGAGGAAGTGTACAGAACACAAATTTGTATAAAACCTGACTGCATTATTAAAAAGACAGCCAGAGGACTAAAACCATATGCTAGGGAAGGACATTGCATATTCCAAATTACAAGGAAAACACACAAAATGCTTAGGAAACAACAGTGTCATCTACAGTATCAGAACAGTATAACAAGTATTATAGTGCATCAAACACTGAGAGTTCAATGAAAATGTTTAGTCAAGCACACAGCCTCATTCATATGTAGCATGCATTTGTGGGTTGAGTGCATTGTGAATGTAATTTTCCAAAAGCATTGTGTGGAAAATTCATCCGGATGCTGAGAGATGGGTTATGTAGATGACAAACTATCTCAGAGAAGTGACAAGAAGAGATATACTTATTTAAACAGCCTAATAAACACTTGTGTGTGTGGTGGAAAAGATCATTAAAATGAGCAAAGAAAATAATGCATGGATAAATGAGATATGAGCTATGAAGGTGATGCATGGTGCAAAGTGAAAGCAGATGCAGGATAGATGCCAGCTAACAAAAGAGAGAGTAAGTAAGCTTATGAGACACCTTTTATATCCTGAAGGGTAAGCTGAATCTGCTGACGAGCCTCCCCAACGGCCTTCTGAATTTAACCAGGACGGGGCACCAGAAACTGTAGGAGGGATATCACAATAGCATGCAGGTTTTAAATTTATGGTGTATGAGAGAGAGAGATAATTAAATTTAGATTATTTCTGGACAGTTTGAGACAATTGCCGGTGTGTTTACTGCCCGTCTACGTCTGTTTCTCACTGCTTTCAGACAAACAGCATCTTAAGGAGCATGTTCAGGTTCTTGTAGAACCAAGGTGAGAGCTGCTCCTCCCTTGTGGCACACCTTAAGTCAATGTGTCAGAGGGCTGGAGGATGAATATGTCAAAAACATGAATGTTCGGGGGGCTGAGGGATTTACAGTGGGAGAAGATGATTTGGCTGTTTGTATTTAACTGCCATTTGTGCCACTCTGCTTGTAAGCATTAAGGAGTTTTGGTATTCACAGCTGCTGTCTTTGCCATCTGTTTTGTGTGTAAGAAGTGCTAAAATTGCAGGTCTGACTTCCTCTGTGAGATGTCTCATCAAAGAAAATCTAAAGTTTGTACCTCCTTTCTGTCACTCTCCTCTCTCTCTATCTCTGAATGTCTCCTCCTTAAAGTGACCTGTCGGTCTGCCACTCTAATCGACAGTAAGTGTTCTGATGCCAGAGGTGTCAACACACACAAAGTGTCCAAGCATTTACCTGCCAATTGACTCCAAGTACACTGTGTGGGAGTGTGCACGCTTATGTATTTGTGTGCGTGTGTGTGTACAGAGACCTTTCTGAAAGCCAAGCTCTGCCCTACGCAGGACAAATGACGTTGGCAGGACATGCCATTTCAGATACATTAATGCAAACACACAAACATGCACAAGCGACGGGCCGTTCTGTGTTTTCATCAGCCTTTATCTTGAATTGTTTGAGCATTATGTTACCTCCCTCTTTTGTTCTCCCACTTTCCTCTCCGCCCCCTCATCCTCTCTGACCCTGATAGTTTGATTGACAGGGTCACTGGTGTGAGCAGGAGAATTGAACCTGCAGGCTTGTTTCACACTGCGGTCAGACCACTTACCATCTGACATTAGGGGCTTGCGGCGTGGTGGAAGCCTGGCATGCGTCCTCCTTAACAGTCATGAAAAAAAAAACACACAAACATGCTCATGAACAGCAACATGCATTGCATGCTTGAACATTGTGCAGAGATATGTATGTATAGTATAAACCCTAAACCGCCTAGTGACTATGGAAACTGTCTTTATTTCTTTCTTTCTTTTTTTTGTATCGTGACAAACTGAAAAGGATCTCAGTGTCCTTCATGGGAAGTGGAGATGCAATTGTACTTCTTTCTCTATCTATCTTCTTGGCTCCTACCACTGTCACTGACTCCTATTCAACCTTTCTCTCCCTCCATCACTATCTTTTCCCCTCTCCTGCCTTGCTGCACACGTGTGTGCACACACACCAACACCCCACCTCCCTCTGAGCTGTCAGGGAGAGGAATCGGAGAGGCAAAGAGCTAGGCCTTCTGGGAGTTGGTGTTTTATTTTTTTATTTTTTTTAAAGGCCTGAGTGGGCCCTTGGTCTGCATAGCTGACAGGCTGGATTTGATACCTGGCCTGATTCAGTCACTCTGTCAGCTCCACCCAACCCAGCCCAGCCCAGTTCGTCAGCCACACATCAAATGCCCCTGTGTATATTGTAAGTGGCTAAATATACGCAAGGCACAATCCCAAAAGGAATGGCTCCTTGGACGGAGGAAAGGTTTTGTGTATGTGTGAAAGGGAGGCCATCACACATTGTTAATTGGAAAATATATTACATGCACTGTACATACGTCTCACCATATGTGAGAGGTTTATCAGTATAACTTAAAGGACCATTAACACTGAAGGTGTTCTGCAACAGTCCTCATTTCTGTCTGAAAAAAACGTAAAGCTGATCATTCATGTTAACCATCTTCATGTTTCCCATACTTCCATCTTATCCCCAAAGTTCCTTATGCTCAGGAGGATTTTAAATTCAATTTGTTGAAATAAATAAAAAAGGAATTAATTCCCTCATTTAAAAGTGACGGTGAAAATTTCACACAACTTGTTGATTATGTAGAGAACACACAATTAAAAGTAGCTCTTGTACTAATAGAATCATGGTGTCTGCCTGTTGAGATTGGTTGATATCAATTTCAAGAAAATTGCCGGTTGTAAAAGTTATTTCTTTCTTTCATGATTAACATATTTTTCAAATCGGCATTTTTCACAGCAGACATTCTGACTTGTTGTAGCAGGAAAGGCACAGGTGTTACTAATAACATTAAAGATTGTTCCTTTTCAAGAGCCCCAGTAAGTCATAATAACGGTGTGACAGTGAGACAGCATGAATACAAAGACCTGATATTGAAGTAGCTAAATGGAATTCAGCCATCATTCATTTTATTTCTCACACCTGTGCTTCCCCTGCTGTGCTGATAAAAGCTTTCCCCTTACCTGCAACCAGAATGTTGGCTTAAACTTGAAAGGCCTATACACACCTGCACAGGTATTTCCAAATGCCCTAGCTGATTACACTGGTTATTGTTCCCCATTTATTTCCATGTGGAACCGGGTTAGATGGATTGCTTATGGAGCGACTGACCTGGCATACACAATTAGAAGCTGTACAATACTTGGAATTCATCCAGCAATGAACAATATATAAAGCAAAACAATGTATATACAGGCTAAAACCATATATGGTTTAGTAAGTTGTTGTACTACACTGAGCTTAAGTATTTCAGCTAACCTTTTCACACTGGTCCATTTTGTTGTTTGTAGTGTTTATCTGTAGTAGTCTAGTAAGGTTCACACAAGAGAGGGAATAAGAGGGAAAATATTTTAGTACAATATGTTAAGTACAAACAACACAGTTAAAAAACACTAAGTTCTACAAGATAAGAGACATTAAGATATCTGCATTTTATTTTCCATATTTAACCCTTGTTTTTGGAGATACCATGTGTTGGCATCTAAACCCAGTTTCAGGAGCATTCAGGAGCTCTTATGGGGCTCTAGTTTCCCTTGAGCATCTCTTAATTCGCTGCTTTAGACTCTCATTTTACCCTTCCTCTCGACTCCCTATCCTTGCATCTCCTTAGCATATTTTAATAGTAGAGTCTGATAGGAGAGGGTTGGCCGTTTATCTCTGCTCCTCTCTTGCCCTCTCCTCTTCTCTCCAGTCTCCTCTCCTCTCCCTTCTCCTCTAACCAGTGTTTTTCACTCTATTTGTTGTGATAAATGACTGTTAGATGTGATTTCCCCAGGATCATATCTCTCTCAGGGCCACACACCATAATTAGACGGCATGATTAATAATTCATTCATCCTCTTTTTTCTTTCCTCTCTCTTTTGGAGTCTCTGTCAGATTGTGTATATGTGAATGTGAGTGTGTGTGTGTGTGCGGGCAGAAATCCATCATACAGTATAAAGCCAGCGATTGAGTCATTTTCTATTCTGAAGCCAACTCAATAAAAAGTTATCACAATAACAATTAAAATTAGTTCACCGTATAGAGAAAAAAGAGTTTAAACACTAGTAGAAACATTTAAAGCAATAATACCTTGAAAGTAATGAAAACACACACACACACACAGTGTGTCTGTTCAGCATCCCACTCACAGGTAATTTATTTAACCTTCCACAGAAAGAGAAAGACTACAGAATACACACATACACACATCATCCTTCCATATTTTTATATTTTGTCACCTCTCTCCCTCTCTCAGCCAAAGTTAGATTTTGTGAAGATCTTACTACTTTAATTTTCATTTTTAGTTAAAGTTGAAGGCTGGAGACATTTAGTAATAACTAAATTAAAAAAACATACTGCAGTTTTCTTGAGGCTCACATGCTGAAATCATAAGTAAACAGACTTACAGACTCTCGTTACTGTGTATTTATCTTTCTTATATATGAGGATAAATACATATGTTGTTTGTTATATGTTTTTTATGTGAGGGGATTTAATGTCTTCAGCAAAAGTTTACTTTCAGGTTCCATGAATGTGGCCTTGAGTTTGAATTTGTCTATTTAGATCATTCATAATAAACCAGGTGTGACGATATATCAATATAACATATAACTGTCACTTTGACGTATCATGTAAGTACAAATGGATATTGTTTTAAAGTGAACGAATGAAGCAGTAAAAGGTGTTAATATAATTCAGTGTTAAAAGTGGTCGAAATGGAAAAGAATTACTGATTTTGTGTTGTGCAGCTCAGGGCTCTTCTGTTGTCGGGTCTTGTAATAAAACAACACCACACTTATTGGCATAAATCTGTAATTTCTTTCTCTGCCTACCTTTTTATTTTCTGTCCATCCTTCTGCAGCTGAGAATATTGTGGTGTGTGGTCACCATTGAGTTTTATTATTCAAGCAGTTATAATTACTTACCCGTATGTTTTGTTGTGATATGTTTCATTATAGAACATCAAAAGTCAGAGTCTTCACCGTTCTTTTCATTTTTCAAAATTTCAAACAGTACGTGTCTATTTGGTAATCACAACGCCAACATACTTCTTTCTTCCTCCTCCCTTTATTGTTTGTCTTTTATTATTCTGTTTGTTGTGTTCACTGCTCTAAAGGTTTCTTCCCTCTCCCATTCTTCTTTCTTTCTTCTTTTGTTTGTACTTGAACCATTTATTATCTTTCTTTTTCGTTTACTTTTTCCAAACTTTAGCCAGACTAAATGATCTCTTTACATCTGCCCCCTACATACAAAATAAATTAGATTCTTTATTTCCACTTACAGATTGGTATAGATTTTCTTTTCCAGAGTGCAGGGAATATAATAAGTAAATATAACTGGTCATTAAACAGTGGGAAGGCCACTGGAGGGAAGTTTGTAGCTATGCCCATGTTTCATTTGGTACCATTACAGACAAAATAAAAAAAACAAAAAGCAAACAAACAGACTTTATGCGGGCTATTTTGCATATGCCACGGTTAATGTTCTCTGTGGGAGTTGAGTCCTATGCAAGCAAAGAACCACAAGACGCAGATTACTTAAAACCCTCTTGGCTCTTCTACCTCATTGTAAATCACAGTGTGGAGTGGATTACTGCATTTTATAAAACACGGCACTGTGCTAAAATGTCTAAATTTTAATTTCGTTTCCGCAGTAAGTAGCAGGTACATGGTGTGTAATTTCGTCAACTCAGCAGCAGGAATCCTCCAGTAAGAGTTTAAGTTTTAAGCGACAGTAATTAAATGTTACCGTAATGATGGTAATTGTTGTGTTCTTGTTTAAAATCTCTCCCATCGCGCACACATCGAACAGAATGGCAAAACCTGGACTCTGCTTTAACGTGTTTTATTTTCTTTTGTTTTTTTTCTTTTTAGCTGAGCATGACCTGTGACCTTGGGTGAATGAAAAGGTAGAAACATATCAAATCAAAACATAATACACTCAAACAGACATACCATGATGATAGTCTGGAGGTGCAATGGTCTGAATCCTTTCTCATCTTGCAACAAATAGCCATGCATTTTATTTTTTTCCCCCCTTTTTTTTCAAGAGAGACAGCCATTGCTCAAATAAATTAAAGAATGAAATCTAATTTTTATCCCGGCAGGGCCAAGTAGCCCATATCTCAAAGGGCGTGTCTTCGCTTCCTCGGACAAATATCATAAAAGCACAGAAATATCAGAGAAGAAGAGATGGATGTGATATCTACTGCTGCATTCAATCAATATCTGATTACAGACACTGAGGAAAGGTTAGTGTGTGTCTGTATGTGTGTGTGTGTGTGTGTGTGAGAGGGAGCAAGGAGGGTTATCGGGTTGGGGATGACGGCATCAAATGTTACATCTGTGACTGCACTTTGATTTCAGAATTTGTGTGTTTGTTGTTGGTAGCTGTCACTCTGCTTTTGCACCAGATTTTTCACATAGCCCCCCCCGGATCAATACTGTGTGTCTGGGTGTGTTTATGTTTATGTGTGAGAGAGAAAGAGATTGGCAAAGGGGGATTTAAGCACAACAGGAACCAATAAGGTGTAAATCAGAACTGACATGGTGTACAGCCAGGTGATTTGAGTCTGCTAAGGTTTTGAGTTTTTCTTTTTTTGGATTTAGTCCCAGAGGAAGAAAAGCTAGACTTTGAGTCTAACATCTAACATTTCAGTGAAAAGTTTGCTTTGTAACCAAAACAAAATCCATTTGGTTGAGATTGTATAGTCTATTTTCACCTATTTTCTTCTTTGCAGTAACAATCTGAGCTTAATATGTTTAATAACACAAACCAAGAAATCTTCCAGACTTTTCTCTGATTTTAAAAAAGGTTTTCTTGCTTTTTTAAGCAGTTACAGTATATCAGTCTTTTGATTGAATGTAATGATGGAAGAGTACTGGGATTAGTGAGAAGAAAATATGATTATCTGGAGATGGAAAACAGCTTTAACACATCTAAATGGTACCTGGACAGAAAAGTGGTCCTGTAATTATCCAATGTTTTGTTGAATGTATCATGTACCTTTCCCTTTTTTGATTTTTCTTTCGCCTGCAGAGGGTGACACATTTCAGGTTAATACTTTAACTCACCAGTTTAAATTACATCATTAGTGCTGAGTTCAGTGAGGACTTTTTTTCCCATAATATATAATATATATATAATATATATATATATATATATATATATTAGATATATAGATATATATATAGAGAGCATTTTAAAGAAATGGAGCTACAAGCTAAAGTCACTTGCTTTTAGGAAAGGGGGCTATATGAGGTAACTGAGTGGGAGGAGATGTGTTGGACTTAATGAGATCTTTGGAGATACAGTATGTGAAAATGAACGCCGTGAATTCACTTTTTAACAGCACATCATCTGTATCTCATTAAGATGATAATTCACATCTTGTTATTTTGCAGCAATTAGACAAACCGTAAAAAACACTCCTAATGGAGACTAATACTGAGAACCTTGACGATATGTAAAATCTCTC
The DNA here is from genome assembly GCF_000972845.2 of Larimichthys crocea. Taxonomy (NCBI): domain Eukaryota; kingdom Metazoa; phylum Chordata; class Actinopteri; family Sciaenidae; genus Larimichthys; species Larimichthys crocea. The sequence goes on along the minus strand of NC_040013.1, from coordinate 34,779,230 downwards.
TGCTTGTCTTTATTCTGTTCACTTGTTCGTCTCTAATATTCTGTCTCTATCCTGTTTCTTTCTTTCTGTGTATTTTGGTATCTCACTTGCTGTCTCACTCTCTCCCTCGCTCCATCTTATCTCGTACTCTCGGTCTTATCGTCTTCCCATTTGTCTCCTGATATCTTGCTTTTATTCTCCTCTCACCTCCTCTCTCAGATTCACAAACTCTCTTGATTCCTTTTTTTTTTCTTTCACTCAGAAGCTTTCATGTATTTGAAAGTTTAAAATAAGAGAATGGGTTATTTGCACATCTTGCTGCATAAAATTAAAAGGTGAGTAAAGTGGCAAGTGATTTTATTTAGCATGGAAAAAGCGGTGCAACCAGCCATCATAAACAAACTATACTTTCAGTAAAGTAGTAAATTGAGTTTCCTTTCCTTAATCACATACCCAGTGATGTTTTTTTATTAAATGAAACACGTAAACCAAATACAGGCCAGTAAAATAAGTTTATGTGGCTCTAACTATTACTGCATCTTTGTTTATTGAAAATAATAAATTAAATGTCTCTTTTTTGCCAACTTATGTAACCATAATAATTTATTGTCTTATCCAGTTCATCAGAATGTTTATAGAAAAGTCATACAGAGACTAAGTATGTATTGTCATGGATCAAATCTGTGTCATGGTTTCTGTTGTTGAATAATAAAGATGTGTGAATTGTTCAGTTGTTACGTTTGAGGCCCCTAAATTTGGATCCTCCATTGACAATTTTATTTTGTGGTCAACATTTCATCCGTTTTTTGAGTAAGTCACATTTGAGCTCAAGACACGAGTCAGTAAGTCTTGAAGCTCTTCAGGCTTGGTTAAATGTTCCCATCTCCCATCTTCTTTTACGCTTTCTATTGCGTGCCACCCCAAAAAACAGAGCATTAAGTCTATAAAAATATGCTGAAAAACTGAACAAAGACAAAACACTTTGGAGACCATTTCACTATGCATACACACACACACACACACACAGGTGCAGATACACACTCATGTCCCTTTGCTGAGTCTCTCTTAAAAGCATTTGCATGTTGCACACTGTTGTAGCCACGTGGGGGGTCTGTTTTTGTCCTCGTGTGTTTGTGCAATGGAAAGAAGGAATGTGTGCCATGGCTGTTAAAAATTAGGAACAGGAGTGTGTGTGCATGTCTGTCTGTGTATGTTAGACAGGGAGAGAGGGGACTATTTGCTTGTCAATGAAGGATGAGGACGGTGTAGGTCCATGGATGTGAGTGTTTATAAGTGCTCGATAGGGGTCTGAGCATGTCCGAGAAATGTGCAATCAGACAACCGCTATGCCAGGGAATAGCCCATTACTTACCACCCCAACAGAGCTGTGTCTGTATGTGTAAGAGAGCAAGAGGAGGAGAGTGTGCATGTGTAACCGCTGCAGGCAGCTAAGTGGTCATAGGGTAGCGAAATAAATGTTAGACCAGTGTCTAGGCTCGTGGGGATGGGTTGAGGATGAGTAAAGGACAAAAATCAGTCACTGGAGAAGGGTGAGTTCAACCTAAGCTATTATTACTACATTTCAATAACCAAAATATATTATCTGGACTCAAATGCTATGCACATATAGCTGCTTCTATGCTAGAATTGTGTTGTTTTTTTTGTTAAACTTGTTATTGAAATATATTAAAATATTGATTAACTCAAGACCACAATCTTATCCTTGACTTGTTCTTCAGGAATAAACATCCCCATAAAATGATTTGGTTGTTGCTGGGAAAACAAATGAATGTTTTGTTCAATATGCTTTGGCAGGGAATATTTGCAGTTATGTAGTTATGTGTGTTTCCTTAATTTTTTATTTTAAAAACTCCGTAAGCAGTAAGCTACAAAACCTTTTGACTATTGCAAATTAGTCTACTATAAGGCAAAAAAAGTTAGTTATAATGTTGAACAAGCTTAAATTTCTTGAGCAAATGTACTTGATTATGGTGAAATCAGGGAATTCACAGAGAAAGGAGGGGTTGTAACAAGCGCACTATGTCAGTGTCTCTCTTTAGCTGCTCAGTACTATTGATCTGTCATCCTCTTAACTCTCACCTTGAGGGTGTGCGTGTGTGTGTCACCTGCATAGCAGAGGACAGGGGTGTGGCGTATGCAAATGTGTTTACGCGTACCACGCTTCAAACTAGAGCTTGGTGCAAACATACTTAGCCTGTATGTGCGTGCAGAACATAATGTAGCCTACGTTGGTTTAGGTGTGTGTGTGTGTGTTGTGTGTGTGTGAGAGAGAGTCTATGCATGTCTCCTTAATTTCTGCAAACTCATCTCCCCAGAGTCCCCTCTGTCCTCACAGTGACAACCTGACTGTATTCTTGACAGCTCTCTCACACACATACAAACACACACAAACACACTCTCTGTCTTACAGTACACAGATAGATTCATTTGAGTTGTGTGTGCTTTGCAGTCAGTGATGGTAAAGAAGGAAAAAAGCAAGAAGAAAAAAAAAGACATTTTCCTGTAATAAAAAATAGTTTGTTTAGTAATTTACATTCATGTCAGTTTGGCTCTAACACTGCCAAATAAAGCTGAAGGGAAGCCTGGAACGATGCTGTGCTATTATCTTTAAAATGAAATTAAGTTAAAGTTTTTATTAGTTGCTCTGTCGCACTGAGCCTCTCTCTCTCTCTCTCTCTCTCTCTCTCCCCCCTCTGTGTGTGTGTGTGTGTGTGAGAATTAATAGCTCCAGCCCTTTTTTATGCAAGCTGTAACTGCCTGTATGTTATCACATTGTGTGTTTTTGTCTCAGCGTAGCAAGAGTGTGTATGTTTCTGTGTGTGAGAATGAATTGAATAGTTTGTATTGTTAGTGTGTCGCCGATGCTCACACCTGGAATTGAAAAGTCAGTGGGATTGGACAGTGTGCATCTATGTGAAAATGCATTTCCAAACATGAAAGGCCCTATCTAAAGCCAGTGTTTAGTTTGACCATTTTTGGTCTGCTAATCATCAGACAGACTTTGTGGAAAAAGACTTGCAGCATAAATCACTAAACACTAATGAAAACAGTTTTTATTATATTATATTTCATATCTGCTATACTAATACTAAATATAGCCCCTTAAATCTTGTCTAGCAGCTTCTTGCTTTATCTCTCTTATCTTCTCTCTTCCTCGCATCCTTAGTTTCCTCTTTGGTCTCTTCCCCTCTGTCATTATGTCCATAGAGGCTGCAGAGCCTGGTTAGATTGCCTGCTTTCCCGGCTCATGTTCTGGCACAACACTAGGGGCTCAGGCCTTGGCACTGAAAACATCCTCTTCACGGTGGTCCAAAATGTCTGTGGTACAAACACTAACACTCCCCCGGTGCTCTGAGCTCACAGTTTGGTCACAAACGGTCACAGTCAGCTAACATTATCTAACAGCAAGCGAGAGTTGATATGATGTCTAGCCAGAGGACATGAGAGAAAAAAAAAAAACAGAAAACATTATGTCCATAAATTATCATTCATTTTCACCAAAATAAGTGAAACAGTTGGTCTGTGTGTGAGCACTGTGACGTGTTACAAACGTCTCATTGTGGATCATACCTGTAGTGCTAAGTGTGAATGACAGACACCAAGTGATGCTCAAAATTATTTAATATCTGTCATTTTCAGGAAGAAAAGTTAAAAAATGTTGCTTTAAATTTAGTATCATTAAATCTGTCATCACCGCAGTTTTGTGATTTGTTCACATTTCACAGGGATATTATGACTCCAAAGAACTTTTGTGCCACAAATTACTCATTACTCATCGTTGCCTCATGTGTCTGCCTCAACCTTTAAACTTGATGGATAAGATCCAACATGGTTGGTTTTTTAATAATTTAAACTAATTGCTGGTTTATCTGTTCATACATGGTTTGGTATGGTATACAACGGTATTTAATCAGCATGACTGAAAACATAGTCCAGCAGTACTATTCCCTGTTCCTTTAGCTGAGGTTAATTGAAAACACATAACAGTTCTTTCATACGCTGCATCACCATTAAGTATTTAGTATTAGTCTTAGTCTTATAATCGAGTAATTAGCTTGTCCTACTATAGAAAGTTTAAAATAGCATCCACTTTCCTTCCATCTCTCGCTCTCTCACATTATCACCTTTCTTTCCCTTGTTCCTTGCCATCATAGGGTTTGGTAACTGATGGCAACCAAGATCTGACAGCCGGTCAGTGGAGGCTAAGCCAGGTTAAAAAGACTCAGCGGGTGTGTGTGTGTGTGTGTGTGTGTGTGTGTGTGTGTGTGTGTGTGTGTGTTCAATGAATGGATGGTTGTAACCAACTGTGCATTGAGGTGCTGAAATTAAGTGTGAATGGCTGATGGACTGCCAGGTTGGGGTGCAATACACACATAAAAACATGCGCTCTTCCACGGGCACACACTTACACACAGTTCGGGGTTGTTTTAAGCCAAACTGACAGGAGTTGTCTGCGATGGTGCGTTGCATCTCTGTGTCCAGCTGTCACACAAGCTTTCTCTTTCTCTCTCTCTGTCTCTCACACACACACGCGCAGTGAAGGTAAAGGTGGGTGATGGCTGTGACAGTGTTGTCGGCCTGTGGTTCCGCCTGACGTCGTCTTGCCTTTACTTCTGTCTTTCTCTGTCTCCCTGTTCCAGCTAACACATCTGACAGGTGTGTGTCTGTGTGTATGAGAGAAAGAAAGTGTGTTTTGTTACCAATGTTTCAATATGGTACTTTTATTATCTCTTTGTCTCTGTGCCACATTGTTATTTACACATTATTAATGGTTAATTCTCTTATTTTACTGTCTATCCATCCTTCTTTTACCTCTGTTTTGTAGTTGTCTCATATCAAATGTGTCTCTACCAAACCCCCTGTGTCTCTTTTTGTGTAGCACACACACCTGCTGTCAGCCACTGGCTGTGCGGGTGCTGAGGGGAACTGCTGTAAGTGACAACTTCCTCTGAGCAAAAAGAGGGGGAAAAAAAATCCATTGCTTTTTTTTTTCCTTGTCCTCTTCGCTTTTCCATCCTTTCTTTCCTGCCTTGTATTGTCCCAGGGGATGTTTCCTCTCTTCTTGCCAGTGGTGCATGTCTGTTAGTGTGTATGTGTGTGTGTGCGTGTGCGTGTGTGTTTATTCTCTATTGTCCTTTGAATTCCCCCTAGGACCACCACTTTCCTACAGTACACTTTGATAAGACAACCTGTCCTTTCTGCACTTGCTACACGGTGTGACTGACTCTGTTTGTGTGTATGTGTGTATGGATTGTGTGTTGTTTTTTTTTTTGCAACTTTGAGGGTGACTTAAATGGAGAGATTTTCCTTTAACTACCTGCTTCTCTTCAGGAGGACAAACTAGTGAGGGGTCAGCAATTGGGTTTGAACTACAGGGAGCCACAAGGATACAAACTCTCCTGACGACAATAAAAGTTTTTGGGAAGAAGCTGAAGTTTTTAATAAAAATAATAGTCAGTCAGAGGGTCATTGACCCATATTTATTTCAAATTTAATTTATACTCAATGATGAATATTGCAACACTTAAAATCAAACTCCAAACAGGAACACATGAGCCAAATCAACATGAGCCAAAATCTCTCTCTCTCGAGAAAGTAAATCTAATCAGTTTCAGTTTCAGATCAGATGCTTTGGTAATAATATGGTGTGTGTGTGTGGTATATATTTGCTGTGGCAATAAGCCCAGTTAACTGTGAGACTTGATTTCATCAGTCAAGCAATGGTGTGAGCATGTGTGTATGTGTGTGTGTGAGAAACACTTCAAATACGATGTGTGTGTCTCTTATTAAAGCTGTGACAGAGAGATGAACGGGTCCTTGACTGTGTATCCGCTTCTATGACAAGGCCATTGAAGGTGTCTCAGGGAGTGTGTGTGTGTGTGTGAGTGTGGTAGTCATTTGTTACATGGGCAAAAAGACGACAAGACTTGGCACATTGACCCAGGGGGCAGCCCAAGGACACACACACACACACACACACACACACACACACACACACAGTGAGACATTCCTGGAGAGACTGTAAAACTAAAAGATAGCAAACCTTCTGATTTAGTGTGTCTCTTATTTGTGATATTCAGTGTCATTTTTAAGATAATTTTTTTTGGCCTATGGCCTTTTTGGCTATTTTTTATTTGACAGAGACAGCTTGAAGAGTGACAGGAAATGTGGGGAGAGAGAGCTGGGGAATGACATGCGGGAAGGAGCCACAGGTTGGATTTGAACCCTGGGCCGCCGCGGCAAGGACTGAGCCTTTGTACATGGGGCGGCTGCTCTACCAACTGAGCTGAACGTCACCCCGGCATGTCATTTTTAAAAAAAAATTTCTTAGTTAGTGCCTTCTTAAATAAAATAAATTTAAAAAAAATACTATGTCGGTTTAACACGACTAAGTGTCTTCAGCCATGTCAGTGGCTGTGAGGCTGTACTGCCACACTGATGTTTTAAGTAATTTAATTTCATTGAATTTCATTAATTTCATGCTAGTTTCAAGTTAAAATGCTCACAATGGCAGTGCTAACATGCTGATGTTCTATCTAGTTTTGAGGATCAGCATGTTAACATTTGGTAATCGGCATTAACACAGAATAATAAATTAAACTGACCTGATGATGGTGCTTGATTGAAAGTCAGGGATATCATGAACAACACTGGAATGTATCCTGTGGGCAACAAATCAAATCCTAATCCATTCAGCAGTTGTTGACACATTTCAGTCAAAACCATACATGTTAGCAAATGTACAAACCTCCATGGCAGACCATCCAATGTTAGTTGAGATATTTCAGTCTGCATAAAACTGGCGGACTGACCAACACTGTTTTTCATGGAGCCATAAAATCTTGAAATGCTTGATGTTGAATAAATGGATAAATGGAAAGAGACAGTAAAACAGAAAGGTGACTAAGAATGAGAAAGAAACTGAATCAGTGAGGCTGCAAAAAACTGTTCAACTTTTTTGACCCAGCCTGGAAACTAAATCATTTAATTGATTGCTAAATAGATAAACAGAGAAAAAAATAGCCAATCATCTCTCCTAATCAGCTCTGAGACTCCAGAGGGACCAAACCAGTTACACACAGTGTAAGAAGTGACTCCAGCCTGCATGTCTCACCAGACACTCTCTGCTGCCAGAAGTGTATCTTTTTATCTGGGTTTATAGGGTAAGTCAGGCCAGTCTCCATAGGCAAAGAAACTTTCACTATCAAAAAGATGTCTGACTATTTCATTGTCTGTCTGTCTGTCTGTCTGTCTGTCTGTCTGTCTGTCTGTGCATCAAGATATCCATATCAGTTATCAAGCAACACAAGTGAGCAAAGAGTAGAACTTTAGATATTTGAAGGGTTCAAAGCAACACAAGTTGGGACAGGGTCATGTTTGCCACTCTGTTGCATCACCTCTTCTTTTAACAACAGTGAAATGTTTTACCATTCTTGCTTAATGTAGATTTTCAGCTGCTCAGCATTTCAGGGTAAGTTTCAAACATTTTTAATAGGTGACAAGTCGGGACTGCAGGCAGGCCAGTGTGCTTTTGTGCAGAATGGTTTGGGGCTTGGCATTGTATTGCTGAAATAAGCAAGGCCACTCCTGAAAAAGATGTCTTCTTGTCAGCATATGTTGTTCTAAAAGCCCATCGTTCCATGCAGTGATGCACCCCCATAATAATGAGACATCCTGGACTTTCATTCTAATTGGTTCCCTACAATTTGACATCTATAGTGACCTGTTTAGAAAACAATAACTGGAGAGGTGAAGTAGAACTAAGAATTAATTAATCCAATTCCTGAATTCATTCATTCATTTATTCTACAAGTACAGCTCGATTGAGGAAGAGACCCATCCTGTTTGTCAATGATAGCAGCAAAATTGCACATTGAGTACCTTTTCTAGGCTGTTACTCCAAGGGACTAACCAGAACTCCAATTTAGGCCTTGACATGTAGGTCAACGTATAGATTGAACTGCCTTTAGTTGGTTACAGTAGTTAGGTAAGCATGTATGTAAGCATGAAGTATAGTTTGTAGAGAATTTAATACATTCAGTCACATGGAAACATGGTAAAGGTTTGGAAAGATAATGATTGCAGTTAGTAAAAAGGCAAGATTTCATTTCAGGCCTGTAACGGTTATGAGGGGAACAGTATATCCTGCATTGGCACTGAGCTTTGGCATTGGATGGAAATAGTGAGTTGTGGAACATGTAATTCTCAGGACACTGGGCTGAGACATACAGGCAGGTGGTGGCGTTTACACATTTTTATTTTCTGTTTCTCGTCCACCTCCCGCCCAGAGCTGGAACAGCCAATCTGCTTTCTTAAAGGTACAGTGTGTCAAGATTTAGGGGGTACCTTTTGCAGAATATAGCAGAAATGGAATATAATATTCGTAACTATGGTTTCATTTGTGTATAATTACGTGAATCTTGTGGTCCACACCACGCATTGTTGAGATTTAGTAAGTGTGTCCAAAAGTTCATCTGAAAACCTCTGCACCCTCTGTTCTTTTTATGGTAATTCAATCCTAGTCGGATCTTCTCTGGTTAGGAGGATAGTTGTCAGACCAGAACAGAAGACACACGTTGACCCACTCAGACCCTCGTTGTAAACCTATATCACTGTGTCAGTAACGGGTAATGCTGAAGGTCAGCACTGCCTGGAGGAAAACACATGGTCAGAAAGTATTAACTTCTGCAGTGGTTGGTTGGTGTGTCAACGAACAATATTCCGGTGTGTGTGTGTGCGTGTACACGTATGCACTAGAGGACAGTGTAATATTGTTTTGGAGCCTTGTGGTTGGGACGGAGCTAACACCTGAATGAACCTGTCACTGCAGACACATTGCTTTTTCAGCTCCAGTGATTACACTGCACCCAAACACACTCAACATTTTCTGGGTGGTTCTTTGTACACTTGTGTGTGTGTGTGTGTGTGTGTGTGAGAGAGAGAGAGAGAGTGTGTGAGTGAGAGAGAAAGCGAGAGGAGTGTGTTGCTCATGCATTGCTTGTGTGTATGTGTCTGTGAGTGAGAGAGACAGGAACAGAGAGCGAGAGTGACAGAGCATTGTGTCTCTGTGTGTATGTGTCTAAACCTCTGCTGTGTTTTAGAATTCTCCCTGGGAAATATAAAATAGGGCTACTGCTACTGTGTCCTTCGAGGTTTAACAACAAGTGGTAAAATGGATACACACATAAGGCACAGTGGGCCACACCAAGAGTAAAATAAAATACACAGACAAAGTTTTCTCTTTCTTCTTTTTCTCTCTTTGTACTCACAGAAACTACTGTACTACTGTAACTACTGTACCAGGTCTGAATGTATGTTAATCCGAGTGAGCGTTATCTTCTGAAAAACAGTATCAAAACTTTATTTTGACAACATCAAATAATGCCAAATTCATGTCCTATAATTAAGTAAAAATTAGTTACATTAATGTCAACATCCACATCACAATTTTGATTTGAAGCTCGGACTTGGCATCCAATAATAAAGAAGTGCCTGATGTGTCAGCCAAAAGTCATTTATGGTAATTAAACCTAAATTTACTGAATATAGTGTTATGCTGCCAATCCACAGTATTTATTAAGTTAACATGACTAACTTTACAGTCCTCCTGTCTTGCATGACCACCCCACCACACAATATTCTTTGCCATCCATCCCATGTGATGTAAACACAGCTTGTACAGTATAATTACCGGACTTAGCACCTGCAGTATGATGTCTGTAAAATCCTACTCCTCAAAATACAAAACTTTGTTGGACCTATTGCCCCCCCCCCCACTCTTTTACTGTGACTTTGGCAATAAGAAATCGCAGCTTGCCACTCTTTAGCCATTAATGGATGAAATGAAGTCAAGACTTGCTAAAGAGGAGCCAGACATGGGCTTGTCCATGGAACTTTATGACCTTGTATGATTGTCCCAAATGAAATCTGCACATCAACCAAACTTATATTACTTTTTGAGTCATGCCTCCTCTGGAAACAGAGAAGGGGGTGGCCCAGAGCCTTAAGAAAAAAAAAGAACGTGACACAAAACAATGCCTGATGCCCCCGTCATGCAAATATAACTCCTCATTTTTTACAGTCATAAAGCTACATGTCCTGTGTTGTGTTGTCCTGTATTAGCTTGGCTTGGCAAGTCAGTCACCCATTTTAGTTTCTTTCTAGCTTGTTACACGAGCTGCTGTGTCTTTCATCTTCATTCAGATTGAAAAAGCAGATGTGCCCGATAAAAGTCTTTTCCCTTCTTTTCGGGTTACAGCCTCAAAATGTCTGTGTCTGTACCTGCAGGAACACGAAAAGCAAAGCAACCTTTGGGTTTAAAGAAGGGAATGACTATAATATAATGTCAGCTTGGGTTTAGTAAGAAACAGAGCAAGGCAGACAGATGGGCAGAGACAGATGAAAGAAAAGCAAGCATGATGGAGGGATCTGGAAGAGGTCAAGGGGAGCTGACACCCATCAGTTTTCTTTCCTTAATATATGTGTGTAACACATCACTCACCCCATCTCCCTAGACACACACACAGCAGAGATCACAGATCCTCAGCAATTGGCTTTGTCATGACCTTTAACCTACATCTGTGTGTGTGTGTGTGTGTGTGCATTCATGCCTGTAACACAGAGCTATAAAATATTGCTTCGAAAATCAATTTACAGCTGCTTGCCTCCTTTCTTTCTAATTAATGTTTCACTAGCTGCTGGACATACGGGGTGTGTGGGTGTTAGAGTGTCAGTGACAAAGAAATACAGACATACCGGTGTAGAGATTTTTTTTTTTCAGTTGCTAAACTGTATCTAAATTATTTTCAGAGCACCTTTCTTGTTGCTGTGTAACAGTCGACTGTGGTGTTTGTTGAGTGTTTATCTCGAAAATTCCACCCAGGAGACCTCTTGTGTTACACTTGCTGTGAACTGTAAGTGAGTATATTTCACTGCTATCTTGACCGAGGAATATGTGCTGTCACATTTCAGATAGTGTTTTTTATTTAAGAACTGCTGCATTTTTTTCTTTTCTTTTTCCCTGTGTGCAACAGCCTAAAGCACCTCAAACATTTTGCTGCAATGTGTGGACATTTTATTTTTTGACTCTAATCATTAATTCATTCATTCACTCATTCTGTATCTGACCACAGTCCTCTCTACTGGGGCTTGACTTCCACATTCAGCCTCGAGTCAGCTCAGGTCTTGAAGAAGGAGGTGCAAAGAATTTCTGTAGGGATAAATGATACAACTGAATGTGATTCACAGTGTCAGCTGATAGAATTGGACGCAATGGCAGTCTACAAAGTTGTGAGGGCATGATGTGCAGAAATCCAAGTTGTCAAAATGACAGACAAATTTCTGTATAGCAATCAGAAAAGAGAGATAGAAGATTTTCCCTAAAAGTTGCAGTAGTTTTCCAAGTAGGAAGTTTGAACTGAATTTGAAAGCTTATCTGGATGTTTCACTAACAGACTTATGATCATGGCTGATCTTTATAAAAAAAAAAAAATGAAAATGATGTTACCTTCTGATGAAGCTGTTTCCCCATTTTCAGTCACTATGTTAATGTTACACTATTCACACAGTGATGATATTAGTGATGTAGAAAAAAATGTTAAGTTTTATTATTTCACCAGCCGGACGGGGAAAACTTCAGTACCTGGCACACACACGTTGACCGAGAGCATCCATTAACCACACATGACTTTTCTTCTATCTGGCTTGCTGCTCATGCCACAGACAGCTTACAACACCACCTCTGAGCATATATACTGTGTATTTATATATAAGAAAACTTTATTACAGGCACCAGACTAAGCTAAGATAACTGTCCGCTTTTATTATTGAAAAGTAGACATGAGTCTGAATCCAAAGCATCTCAAGCAATACTACTGGTTTGTGGAGACGCACAAACATAAAATTTTGACACACTAACCAACAGAGACACATAAAGACACTTCCAGAGGCCTTTGGAGAAGGCATAAGTGGTTGCTAGCCATTAAGCTGTAAAATGTGTCATTATTTTTGTATTGAATGGTTTGACTCCCTGTTTCTCTCCCACACACTTACACAAACTCACACACATTCACACACATATGTACACGTGGATAGTGTGTCAGTTCACCTTCTTTGCAGTCCTCAAGGCAGAAGCACTCATTGTTATCACTTCCCTCACCATCCTCTTCATCATCCAGCTCATTGTCATCATAATAACATTTTCAGAAGTAGCAGTAGATGCTTAGTGTGGATGTAATGAACAACTTACTTTTTTTTGTTTTGTTCCGGAGATTGTGATGAAAGCACAAAGATACTTAGAGGTTGTTTTGAAATGGCTTACAGAGAAGTTGCAGGCCACATACTCTGTCTATTGCTTTTCTCTTTGTCTATTAATGTGTCATGCTCTTTTACTACATTTTTATGTAGAAAGGATTTTATATTTATGTTTTTCATTGTTACTCAAATACACTGGACTTGTATCACATTTATTTTTGTTACTGACAGTGTCTGTGATAGATTATTGTTCTGTCATCAGTAAGTGGACATTGCTGGGACCTAAAAGTGGTATTCTTTGATCATCTCGGGCATTACTTCTGTATTTTGTGCACTGCATGTCCCGTACATAATTTGTCCTAAATGTGGCAGGCACTGTGCCATCGCCCTCCTCAGATTTTCCTCAGTTTGATTTTCATACTGGGCATCAGTCAGAGTGGTTATCAGTACTCTACACTAGCTACTTCAAGCATATATCATTGCTGCTGCACATTGCTTTTTGTATGTCAGAGGGTGTTTTTGCAGGAACGAGCTACAGAAATGTGGGTTTCAAAACAAAGAATGTAGATTTCCATACCCTGAGTGGTAAAACATATTTTTCCTTTTCTTTCCTGTCACTATAGATTGGAAAGCCCATCATATGAGGTGATGCAGCTGGACTTTGAGGTGGATAACGTAATCAACCTGGTGCCGACCCAGACTCTGCACTGGAATGTCGAGTACCGTGCTGGCATGCAGACAACTTCCCGGCAAACAGAAAAAGTCTCGCACCTCTACATCAGCAACACCGACATACAGGGAATCGTACCACTGGCTGAGGTAAGGGATGATTTGATAGATGAGCACAGAAATCTGTGAGCACACATACTGGCATAGCTGGCAGAACACGAAATAGACTTCCAAATTTTCCCTCCTCCTCCTAACCTTCTTGCTGACAACCCTAGCCCATCCCTTTCCTCCGGCTTGATCAAACCTGTAAAGGTCAGCTTGTTTACCCCCTCCTGTTGCTACAAGCCTCCTGGTCACAGACACGCAGCAGGTTTCACTCTCACAGGTTTCAAAATGACAAGCAGACTCACAAACATGGGCACACAGCGCTCATATAGACATGCATGCAAATTCACATACTGAGACCCTCAGTGTGTGTCCAAAAGCATACACAGAGACTCACATTAGCAATTGCAATTATCCAGGAAAATCACAGACACACCTACGTTTTATGCACAAACGCTTCCCCCTGTGTATGTGTCATGCTGGCAGGTGTTATTCCCGGTGAGACTCGAACACATTTGCCTCTTTAGGCCTTAAAAAGCTGCCTCCCCCTCATCCTTCTCAGTAGTTCAGTTCACAACTAAAGGAATAAAAACTAAAATTTTGTTACTTTTTGCATACTCGGGCAGATGGGAGGAAATAATGATGTGATAGCATCAAATTACTAATAACGACTCCTGCTAGAAAGTGATAGCTAGCATATGCTTTGCAAGGCATCCTCTTGTTATATTATACTCATAGCTTTATTCCATTTATAACAATTAAGACCAATGTGCAAATCTAAATGGAAAGGAAAGATTATGACAGAAAGTAAGATAAATAATCGAAACATGTGTTGTATCATTTTTTCAATATGAGATGTTTTGGTTATTTTTATTTTTTCATTTCATCAGCAAATCCACAAGCTATTTCAGTTGTATACATATAAAACTGAACACATCTTGAAAAGGTTATTTGCTATGACATACAAGTAAAATGAAATTAAACTTAAATTGTACGTCCATGCATTTGTACTTTGCTACATGCATTGTTCCCTTAAGGGGAAAAAAAAATAAGTTAAATTGTAAGCTAGCTGGAAAATAGAGCAAACCTTATATAAGAATTATGACTTTGAATTGCACTTACTTTTTATGAGACAGGGTCAGGTAAAGGGAAATGTTGTTCAAAAATCTGTAGCATTTCTAATCAGATAAAATACCACCATTACTTCATACATTCACAGATCAAAACAGACACATCCCAAAGCAGACACTGCTACTCTGGCCAAAGCAACCGAGACCCTCAGGCAAAAAAAAAAAAAAAGTGAGGAGAAGGATGCTTTTCAAAATACTCCCAGTTCCATTACCACTGAGGTAAAGCTAATCTGGCCTGATAGCCCTCCTTCAAACAGCAAAGCCCTAGTGAGAAAACCCAATTTTGTTCAGGGCTTTTGCAAACCCTGTCTTTTTCACACACTGGAAAAAGCCAGCTTGAAGCCATAATTTCAAATAGAAGTGCTGTTGGGATTTTGCTAGCTTTTTTTTTTTTTCTAAGAGGGCACAGTGTATGGAATTTAGGAATGAGTAATGCTACATTTCCTTCCCCAGTATTCTTTAGGACAGAAGTTTTTAAATGTGTTTTTCAGCTCATGGATATTAGTTGAATGTTCAAGCTATGTACGTATATACCGATGAGATCACTGATTTACGCACAACCCTTGAACTTTTGCTGTAATCATTTAAAATCTGTCTTTGTGTGCTTGTGTATCTTACATACACAATACATCAGAAGGCGTCTTCTTCTTCTTCTTCTTCTTCTTCTTCTTCTTCTTCTTCTTCTTCTTCTTCTTCTTCTTCTTCTTCTTCTTCTTCTTCTTCTTCTTCTTCTTCTTCTTCTTCTTCTTCTTCTTCTTCTTCTTCTTCTTCTTCTTCTTCTTATTATTATTATTATTATTATTATTATTATTATTATTGTACTTCCTTTATATTATCAGTATTATTGCAACTTAGATGATAGAGAAGGCAGCCTTGCTGTACATTATATAACATGTTGTTTTCGTTTGTTTTTTGCTCCATCTAAAAAGAAAATCAATCATCTTGTGTGGATTTGTTATAGAGATGGGCAGGAAGGAAAAGCCAACATGAGGTCTGGTTGGGCCACCACAGATGTCATTAACATCTTCAGTGTTCTTTAGTGTAGATTCTGCAAGTCTACTGGAGGGATGAACACAATTTTCCCCAAATAATATTCTCTTATTTGTATTTTGATGATGATGGTGGTGGAGAGTGCTGGTGATTCAGAAGGCCATGGCATGATTCACTGTTTTCATACTCATCAAACAGTTTGAACTCCTGCTTCCTGGTATGGAAGCAACTGCCTTTGACGTGTTGTCTTCACTTATTTATTAAGGATTATCATTTCATTTGTCAGCCGAGTTTATAAATAATATAAATATATCAAAGTGGCAGCTGTACTGCAGTGCAATCAGAACCCGATTATAAGCGTTATCATAATTATCATAACTACTGAATAAGTTGTCATCTGCATCAGTGATTCCTCAATCAGGATCCATAGACAGTCAGGGTCTTTGGAGCTTTCAGAATGTTTAGAACACACAAATATTGGATGTTATCATCAAAGAGTCTGTGTAATTTGTTCCCTGTGGTTAGGCATAGGCTAGTAAAAGTCTAACCTTAACTTTGGTTGATTTTCGGGGTGTGTTTTTCTTAAATATTGAGAAAGTGAAAACCATGTTTCATGTTATTATTGACATTTTCAAGAACAGTCTTCCCCTCACCATAACCAGGGGCTTTGAGTTGCCGAAACAAAATGTTAACGTTAATTATACTTACGTCGATATTGTATGGAAAATAAATGTTTCTGATACATTCTTTAAAAGCTTATTCTTATGAGAAAAAAAAAACATGTCTAGGAGATAGTTGCTTATGTTATTCTCTCTCTCCCAAGATTCAAAACAGATTTTTTTAAAAAATTATATCTCTAGTTTCACTGCATGCATTCTGTTTCACACACAAACAAATACACATATCTTTATGAACAGAACTACACACCTAGTTTCGCTTTCTCTTTTGCCCCTTTCCTTTGGGTAAAAGCATCAAAATGGCTGCTATTACAAGTCATTTGGTCTTCCTGATTTGTTTACCAGAACTGTTGACCAGGTCTTGATTGTTGGTTGGTTGGTTAAGGCATCTGTCACTGAAAGAGGTCTCTGTGACTGGTCACAGAGATGAAAGCTTCAGTATGCCCTGGTCTTTTAGAGGAGGGATGAAATTATTAGCTAGAATCTTCAAAGGGAGATGTAAAAGCTTCTACAAAGTCTTGCACCCTCTTACCTAAACAATTCCACATCTGAGGATTGGAACAAAACTGCAGTAAAACCATGTTACAAAATGTGAAATCTTTACAGCTGTTACATATTTAAACAGCCTAAAAATGAAGCATCATACATAATTGCATCAGGAGTACTCAGCACTGGCTTTTAAACATTATTTCTCTGTCTGATCTGTTTGGGTGATTCAACTCCACCTCAGCCATCATCTGCCATCTCCCAAATCAAAAGTCAGCTTATCAGCAGCACTGATGTGGTAATGCAGCGGGTTCTTAACAATGAAAACCAGAACACTGTCTGTCATTACCAAACCCTCTCTGACATTTTCCTCCTAATTCCGCATATCCATTAAGGTTCTGGTCTCTTGGCTGAGCGGGAAAGAAAGAGGCCCTCTTCAGGAAACGAGGGATTATTAGGAGTAATTTGTCTCCTGCGGGGGCTGAAAAATTGGTTTCATCTTTTAGAGAGGAGAGAAGAGGTGAGAAGAGGAGAGAGAGAGAGGGAGGGGGAGACAAAAAAAGAGCCAAAGAGAGATAGGAGCAGAAGTAGACTGACAGAAAGAGACAGATAGAAGTACGCTTTGGAAGAGGGGAACTCAGATTAAAGTTATTCATTTGTTGTCTGCGGTATGCATATTATTTTTGCTTCCTCTCATTTTAAGTCCGTGCCATTATTTAGCTGTTAGTCCATTCAGTGACACCTTTTCTGGTACACAATGTCTGCAAATAATCAAACACAAATCAGAAAACACAGAACTCACAGAAACATTACCGTTGTAATTGGCTACAATTTTTCACCCACAACCAGCAAAACAAAAATAAAAGGTATTGCTTTGTAGGAGATTTCCTGTGCTGTGTCATTCCTGTCACTTCCTCCTCAAATAAACCATCTATCACCTAATTCACAGAGCCTTAGCTGAATTGCAGCAAAGTGGGGATATTGGATTTATTGCCTAAGGAGAAGTGCAAACTGATCAGAGTAGTGAAAATGTGATTACCCACTCTCAAAAGTGGACTTGTAGTCATCCCTTGAATGGAAACCCACAGCTGCTGCAGCCAGTCACTGAACACAACTGAGCCTGGACCTGCTTTTCAAACATGTTGACTCAGTGAGAAATGTTCCTTTTGTTTAACCTCTCAGATTTGATTCTGAAATATAATTTCCTGGTGTAAAGCTTGATTTATTTTTAAGATGTGGCTAAAAGTGGCTGAAGTACACAACATAGATTACTTTTCCTGAGGCAGTAAATCCACCACTATTTGCCTTACACCATAATGTTAGTTCTTGATGCAGTTGTTTTGTCCCATCCTAATGATTATCCTCTTGGACAGTGTATACATTTTAATTTCAGATTGTATTCCCATTGGCTGGGGTGATCACACAGCCTGTCTAAAAAAGCCACAGATTGTCATCATTTCAATAAATGGGATGCAACAAAAAACTAATTGTTGATGGCCTTTGTATTTACATTTACACAGTAGTAGTAGCAGTAGTAGTCGTTGTACTAAAGAAATCAATTTGTATATTTCTAAGTTTTGCAGTGACATATACAGATATTTTTCTTTAAACACAGGTTATGTGACCAAGCATATATCAAAGGTAATGTAAACAATGTGAACAGTATGTACTGTACATTGAAGGCACATGGGTATTGATAGGTCATTGAATCCATGCTGCATCCTCACATAAGGGAAAATTCAGCAATTTACAGAAGCCAAAGTGTCAGCACCAAGGACAGCGTCACAGTGTAGCATCAAAATCCTACATGCACACAGAGTTTAGTGTATATGCATATAGTGTATATGAAAGTTTCTATCCTCTGGGTAGTTCAGTGCATAAAACTACCTGGTTCACAGGAGGCCTATATATGTGATGTAACTAATGAGAAAACATGAGAGAAAATAATGGACACAAATGGACAGAGAACAAAACAACGTGTTATTTGAGCCATCGTGAAAAGGAACAGAATGAAAGGGGAGGTCGGAAATGGACCTGCTATACTTTTCTTGCTCTTAGAGATATTTCAGCTGCAGATAATTTGGATCAGTAATAATGTTGTTTTACGTTCCCTACAAGCGCCATTACACACCTCTGCCTGGAATTAGGTTGTTTCAACCCCTCAGAGTGAGGCTGAGAGAGAAACAGACACTGGAAAATATTTTCTCCTCTCATGATTTGAATGCATTAAAATGCATGTTTAACATGTAAGCACCGATGCTTCTGGTAGACTGTTGTGTCCGTAACCCAAATAATTTTTTGATTGAAGTTTTGATTGACAAAGAAGAACGGATGTAACAAAATGGTTTCTTGACATGCCCCATCTATTTGTTATTTTGTATTTAGTTTTTATTGAAACAGTACCTGTGCCCTTAAACAATAATGATTTTATGTCTTATCCTGGTTGCATACATTTGTATGCATGTATAGAAAAGGTGAAGACTAAATGAAAAAGGAGAAGGTCCATTATTTCTTTTCCTTGTCATCTTCTTGTCTGTCCTGTCTTGGAATTAAATTTCAATAGCTCTCCTTGTTTCTTCCGTCTGTTTCTTTCACCAGCTTCGTTCACCTCTTTTCCCTTTCCCCTTCACTTAGGTTTTTCTGTGTAATTAATTATTAAATGCAACACTTGTTTATCTTTGTTACTTTAAAATGCCTGTAAGTTTCATTTTTCGGTGTACCTTGTGTGTAACCTCTTAGCAGCGCAGTTATGCTTAGTGGCTCCTTTGCCTCTTCTGATTGGTTGTCTCTAAAATGAAGTCAGTAAGTAGTGAGAGAAAACGGAATAGTCAATAATTTGTTGATGAAAGCAGACACACACAGAGAGAGTTTTCAAACTCGGTTATAGATTTACCATTTTCACGGTCTGTGTGTTTATTAGAAACAGCCTTTCTCCCTTTCTCCCCCTACCAGTTGTTTTATCGCTATGTCTCAAGCTATTGTTTTCTCAATTCCTGTGTGTGTGTGTGTGTGTGTGTGTGTGTGTCGGCAGTGCTCTAAATACCTGTGCTTGCTAATTTACACTGACGTTAAGCAAGCCACTGTGGAATCAATCTTACAAACACACTCTCCAGGCTTTCTCTGTTTGTGTGAACTCAAAGACTGCTTGGCAAAGTTGCCTGCACTTTTGTTTTGAAGAAAAACTTAACTTCCAGATTTTATTAACATTTTATTTTCAAGGGCACGATCAAATAATGATTATAAAAAAATACTATTCTCAGTTCATAGTTCCATAGTTTTCAAAGTAACGATTCAAATCACACAAGCTCAGAAAAAAACTTTCTTAGATATTTGAACTAATTTGACCCTGTTATTCTTGGCTGTTCACCTCAAATGCTGCTGTTTTATTCTCGGCTGTGTCTCTCCAGTTTCTAAAGAACTTAGCAAGTCTTCATCCTAGCTTTTTTTCACCCATGCACTCCTTACTTCTCTACGGTTACTCTATTTGCTTGTTACAAGCCTTCAACCACCCAATTAATCAACACATATGACATATTCTATGTATGTTAGTGTATATGTATTTGGGTCACTGAGAATGTCCTTGGCTCCAGGTTCATTTCCATACCAAGCGGCTCTGGCTTGGTCCAATCAGTCAACAAGAATAAGAGATAAAATAAGGTGGAGCAGGGTGAATAGAGAGATATAGATGTTTAAACCTAGAAAAAAAAAACAAGTTTGGAGGTAAGTTAGAAAATGATCAAGCCTATAGGGCTAGAGGAGGGCACTACTTTCACTTTCTAAATAATGTTAAAAAGAGGCAGTAGATGCATGAAAAGTCAATGAAACAAGCAAGAGAAAGGTACATTTGCCATTGGTGGTGTGCATTGAGAGAAAGACACATTTGCTCCTCTCTAAATGTTCGAGTTGCACAAGACATTCATCTAATATAATGCAGATGCAATCAGCTTCAAGCAAACCCCTGTCGCTTATTCTATATTTAACATTGCAAAATAAATCTTCATTGCTTTGTCGACATGCCGGTAATGTCTGAAAAAATGTCCAACTTCTGATTTGCAATGCAAAGGAAACACTTTTGATGCTGGTACACAGTTTCTGAACAAATTATACTGACTTTTAATATCACCAATCCTAACTACTTTTCTTAATAACGAATGATGTAATATGTTTTTTTTCACTCTCAGGATACTATCTCACCAAATACAGCTTAAATGAGGCATGAATAATCAAGCACCACCATGGGTGATGTATGCTAGTTTTTAATGCAACCAAACATTGATTTCACTTTTAGAGAGAAATTAGAAACTAAAAAGAGGAATTGCAGTTTGAAATGAAAACCCACATAAAACCCACTGAAATCTAAGAAGGGACAAGGGAACTCCTGCTAGAGAGTGAGGAGAGATGAACTAAGACAAATGGAGGGAGACAAAAAGCTCTCTTATTTTCTGACGAAGATCCGCTGACTTGACTTGCTATTTTTATGAACCAAATCTGAAACTGAGAACAGCATCCTTCATGCTTAGTCACATTTAATCCCACCCGGGAGCTACTTAGTTCAACCACAACGTCCTCATGGGTCACTAAAGCAGCTGTCCTGGAGCAGAGAGTGCTGTTAAGTGTCAAGTATACATCAGCAGCAGTCCAACAGAGAGGAGAATCTTGCCATCAGAGTAGTTAAAACTGGCAATCCCTAAATATTTTAAGGTTTAGGTCAACCGTCACATGTGGATTCAGATAATATCATTCGATGCAAATACACTAAACTTTCCTTCGCATGAAATTAGCCTTAAGTACAAGTACAAGAAGTCAGCGGGAAACCCAACAGACACACTAATGAGGTGACACAAAGAGAGAATGAGGAGAGAGAAAAGAATTGACTAGTTCGAAATGGGCAAGATGAGGGGGGTGGGAAAAGAGGGTAGGAAGACAAAGAAAGAGGGAAGAATTTAAATTGATGGACATAGGCAGGGAAGAGAATAGACAGAAAAAGGAGGGAGGGGTTTGACTAATTGATAAAAGTGAAAAGGGGAGACGGGGAGAAAGAAGGACGGAGGCATAAAGACAGGGCAAAGAAAGAGGAAGCACGAGGGGGAGGAAATTAGACAAGCTAAAATGGTAGAAGTGGGGACAGAGGGGGAGGAGAGGGTGAGAGCGCTATAGAGGGAGAAAGATGGAGAGAAAGAGGAGGGCCCAGTGGAGGTGCAGAGCACCATGTAATAGTCCCTTGGAAGTCTGGGGTAGCACAGAGAAAGAGAGAAAGGGTGAGAGACATAGGGCAAGAAAAATGGAGAGAGAGGAGACGAGAGCAGGGCAGTTCTAATGCAATTAGGGGTCTGGAAATTGAAAGTACAATTCTCCCTGGGATCTTTGCAAGAGTGGTGTGTGTGTGTGTGTGTGTGTGTGTGTGTGTGTGTGTGTGTGTGTGTGTGTGTGTGTGTAGTCGGATGGGCTGTTAGCTTTCATATCTTCCAAATGTCTTCATCCCTCCTCCCTCCTGTACTATCTCTTCGTCTCTCTCTCTCCCTCTCTCAATTTAACTTCTCAAAATTATTCTCCTTTTACAGTCCGCTCCCTCCATTTAATTTCTCATTCTTTCCCTCCCTCCCCCGCTCTGCTCCCTTCCCTCCCTGACTCCATCCATCCATCCTTTCCTGTCCCTCTGCCCATTTCCTCCCCATCTCTCTCCATCTCTCTCTCTCTCTCTCTGCATTTTTGTGTTTCATAAATTTGTGAAGAGGAAAGCTAAATGTCAGCTGCTTTTTACATTTACATTTTGTATTTTTAACATTTAGCTGATACTCTTATCCATTTCGACTCATCATAAGAGCCACAGTAGTACAAATTCAATTTTTCGGATGACCAAAAACCGAAGAAGCCGAGTTATATATGCAGGGATTAGAGTAACAGAGTAATAATACAAAATGATAAAAGACAATACTCTTTAGTTTATTAATTTTAAAGCATTCAGAAATACAGTCTGTATTCAATTTAAGAGTTTAATTAGTGCATACCTAAAGAAACAAATATAATTAGTTAAATGTAATATGACACTTAGCTTTTAAAATCAATTAAATCATTTTATTTAAAAAGTATACAATATTTCATTATCATATAGTCACATATTTGTATTCACTGCTTGACATTTACATAGGTATATGGTAAATTAGTGCATTTATGTTCGAGAAAACACAATCAAGCATCTGAAATTACTATGTGCCTAATCATAAAACTGTCTCACAAACACACAAATATAAATAAGGACTCATATTTATTAAAATGCATATCCGTGACAGTACGGTAGGTGTTCACTTTTTCCACCTATACTTTCCCTGATAATTGGTGTTTCAGGAAAGGCATAAAACAACACAAGTCTCTCTGGCTAATTACTTGCTCTAATTAGCTGTGCACATAATTACCACAGGCAAATCTAAACGCTGTCCCTAAGAAGACTTATCCTTTTGGCCCCATTAGCACCTGCACGGGTATACAGTAGGTATTGTGAGGAAGCGTTTGCCCATAGATTCAACCTTTGCTTCCCATGCTGCGCAATGGGACAGGTGAGAAGTAGGTTAGGCGTGAGCTAATTGCCCCAGCAACAAGGTGATTGACTCCCAGCTACCTCCACAGGCTCGTTAGCAGCCACAATTAGTGTTGTGACAGGCAGGCAAGTGGGACAGTGAGACTTTGGCCACAGAGGTGAAGAGGTTTAGTCTCTCAGGAGAGTCAGTGAAAATCTCTCCAATATGACTAACAGACATAATATTTTAACATCGTATACTTTTAGCAGATGTTCATACATCAGTTGAATATGGGTCGAAGATGGGTCGGCCTAGAATTTGTTAAGGAGATGGTCTTTCTGTTACTTGATAACTGCTATAAAGAGATAATCACAGACAGAAATAGACAGAAAGACGTATAGAAAGAATAGAATAGAATAGAATAAAATAGAAATGATATGCATGGCACAAAGAGGCAACAACAACAAAAAACAACAAAGAAATGGTAACAAAAGCCGATTTGAGTTGCAATAAAAGTTTCTACTTTGTAACTCGGAAAGACAGATACCTCAGTGCTCAACATAAAACGTGATAAAATGAACAGAGATGCATTTTCTGTTGTCCATATATATTTGTATTTGTATCCATTCACATCCATCCACAGTTGCACAGCAATATAACAGTGCATGTTTATTCATTTTGCCCTCATCTTCTGCCTCCTGAACATGGGTGGCCAACAGCCTTCTTCATATCTCACTACAGGTCTATTTCACATTGTATTCACTAGGTTACAATCAAATCTAAAAAAAATCGGTTTAAATCTGCCCGGTGATTATATCCTGCACACATATTCTTTTTCACCATGTGTGACATTATGGAAGCTAAAGTCATTTCGCTGTCACTTTGAGGCACAGAGATGGATAGCAGTGGTTGTTTTCAGCGGTCATTACATGATCATTCATAGAGTGGGTGTGAGGAAGGTTACCCGAGCATAGATGCTCTTTTTGAATTGCATCATGCCTAATATTAACACAGCTACATACATTTATGTTTAGGGGGTAACTGACACCTACAATCAAAGTCTCACAGTGTTGTCAAGTTGTCAAATGGACATGTTCCATCGTGCAGTGTGTGGTTGAATTTGTCACACCAGAATCAATAGTACCCTTAAAAAAAAATAAAAAAATCCATCCATCCACAGTTGCACTTTTATTTTATTTTATCAGTCCTATTTTTTACATGTGTTACACTGTGCCTATTCCATGCAGCTATGCTCAATACATATTCAAATCATAGAAAATAATCAAGCGACTTGATATTTTCAAAGCAGCCAACAAACTGCCAGAAGACAGATTATTCTGACAGTCACAGCTTTTTAAGCACAAATCATACTTCCATACATTTTTCTAATGGTGTATAATAATAATATAATAATGTGTTTTCCCATGATCAATAGTTCCACCTAGCAAGTGGTAATGTGGTTAAATAAGTAGAATTAAATTTTCAAAGTCATCTTTTTCTTGACTACACAAATATACATTTCATATATTCACTAGGGTTGTGTGGGTGGCTTGACTCAAATATGTTTAATTAAAAATGACCGTTGTTTACACTAAAACTCCAGTGCCTGGTTGTATAAAAGTTTAAAGTGGCTATATACTTTCTTGCTGTCACAATAATATTTTCATATTTCATCTACAGTTCATTTCACAGTGAGATTTGTCACACTGTTAGTGTCACTTTCTTCCTGCCACATCTCCTGCTTGTATTTGTTTTGGCAGGGTTTACTTTGGATTATGTGCTTGCACTCATCGTCTTTTCATGTGTATGCAGGTACTCACAGAACTTTATTTCATCTTTGAATTCATGTGTAACCTCACTTCATGCACACATTTTAAAGATTTGTCAAGACACATTCATGGATTTTTTGCACATGACAAAAAGTACTAAAAAAATGTGAGGTTATTTCTGTGAGGTTATTTCTTGATTTAATTTCATAAGTTCAACGCACTTTTTTGATCCCATACATAATATCCTAATAATATTTACCAGCTTTTACATCTTACAATGCATACTTGGCAGCTCTAATGTGTGAATGTGTGATGAAAGCACACGAGTTCAATGAATAAATTTCCCAACGAAATCTTATAATAAATAATATATATATATAATATAAATAAATAATAATGCCACTGCACTAATAATCATTTGATTCTATAAGGAGAAAACATGCTCTATAAAAGTCCAATGAAATAGTGGAAATTTGGCTGGTGCTCAGTTAGTAATGATTAGTCTGAAGTCTTATAGATCACAAGGAACATTTCAGCGTTTGGCCAAAGCCTGAAGTAATTACTTTGTCTGACAAATAGATTTGATTCAGTCACACACACAGTCACACACAGTCACACACACACACACACACATGCACGCACACATATACACTCACAAAAGAAGGCATGGGCACACACTCAAACATGCGCACACCCACACACAACTGTATTTCAGCCAAATAAATGAGCCGGCACTCCTCAGGCCTAATAGTCTGGCTGTAATTAACATTGTCATAGTGATAATAGCCATTTATCCCTGACATATCACAAATGCACGCACACACACACACACACGCACACACACACACACACACACGCGCGCGCGCACGCACACACATGCACACACACACATACACACACACACCCACACACACACACTCCAGCTCAAAACCTCTATCTTGTCTAGGCAGCTCGCCCAACTGTCAACCTCATCTGTCTCCCTCCCTCCCTCCTCTCCTCCTTTGTCTCAGTATCTTTAGACCTGAGGATTTCCTGTTTACACATTTCCCTTTTCCATGGTCATCCCTCCTCTTTCTCCCATCTCCTCTTCAATATCTAAACAAACGATATCAGTATCTTTACTCACTCATTTCTCTTCCTTTCTCTCCCTTCCTTTTCAATACTTAAACCACCTTATTTTTTCACCTGTCTGTCTCTCCCTTTCTTCAACCTTTCCCTCTCTTAGTCGGTGTGTTTTTATCTCACATTTATTTCCTTTTAAACATTCTTTGTTCACTGCAGCTGAATACAGTCACCAGGTACCTGGATGTTTCTTGTTTTAAATCAGAGAATGACTATAGACGCCACTTCTGGTGGAAGTGTTAGCCTAAAATACTTGCAAACTAAAGCAAGTTTTCTTTTGTAAATTTGTTCCAACAACAACAAAGAGTAGCACTGTTTGACTTGACTGACAAGTTGTAGACCCAGAAGGAAACTCAACAGGCTGCTCAGGTAGATTTTAAGACTCCTTACTGGTAGATCCTAAAGGCTACAGTTTGCAACAAGCAGAGCAGATAAGCAAACAGGACCAGCAAACAGCAGGGCATCCACAGCAGTTACTCAACGGCATTCAACAGGGATTGACAGCAACAGGCAGCAGGTGAACAGGAAATGTGTACAGGCACAAAAAGGCTGGCGTTCTGGTAGAGAGTTTTACCTTTAAACTAAGAAAAAGCAGTAACTGAGTAATAGTGTTGTCATGACAGATAGGTAGTATGATAAGTGATTTACTTTTAGATCAAGGGGATTCAATTACCACTGAGCTACACCAGCTAAGAGGCAACAGCATCGCACTTGTTATTGGTTGCTTCGGTCGTAAATCAATAGGAAAAGGATGAAAGGATGCATGCCTTACATGAACCCCACTGATCTGCAGGCTGTCACTCAACGTGCATTCAGACAGGATCAATCGCTGCGGTGAAACGTAGTAGGGTTGTGTGGTGGTCGGTTGCTGGGGGCGTGTCTATTTGTGTTGAGCGTAACCACTGTGAAACAAACGGGAAATAACTTTTTATCTCTCTGATTAAGCGGCTTTATTGAGACTGTCTCTTTAACAAAGCTCGCTCTCTCTGTTTCTTAAATCACTAGACACAAATCAAACTTCTTTGTGTCTCTATTTTGGAGCGTAAATTGCAGTCAGAATCAGATTTAGAAGGTGGTTCATGAAATAAACAACGCCAGAACACAACAGGTAGAGTATCAGAGTTTAGTCCATGAGTCCACCTGGATAGTCTCAGTTTCAGAGACATTTCAGGCTGACTGTGGAGGGTTTACCCAATCCGAGCATCTGATTGGCAGCTTGGAGTGTGCCGTTTTCCCAAAAGTTAGACTCAACTTCTCTGCTGCACACTGGAATGGTTTTTCACCCTTGTGACGTGGACCGCCAGAGTCGAAATGGACGACTGCTGTTTGTAGTCTCGGAGGAAAAATATATCTTTCCAAATTTGGCCTCAGCTAAGCTATTCCTGACTCCTTTACACATTTTTATTAATTTCAGATGCATACTCATAAAGGGTGACTGTATTGTGTTTGAAGAAGTCAGTCAGGAAACACAAAGGGCCACAGTTTTCATTGTTTAATATCAATACTAAAAATAAGGCATCTTTCGTTCATCACAGTTACTGTGGCAACAGTTTGTGTCTGGCGTTTCGGTTGACTGACATTTAATCTTACCAACTGGTATCAGTTACTGAGTGGTGTATGAGCTGTGCTGCATCAGAAACATGATACACTTTTTTTTCTTCTTCTTCTAGACATATAAACACACTCTAGGGGGGATACACACACACACAGGCTTTGTCTGTGTTCATAGACGCAAAGAATTGATGTGATATTGATGATACAACAGTTTGCACATTAGAAAGCAAGTCTCTAATTATTTTAGTAAACAGTATCGACTTTTGCGGCGCTGGGCAGTCGCTCTGCTGAATCATAATATCTGTTGAAGTCGAAGT
Source organism: Larimichthys crocea (assembly GCF_000972845.2). Taxonomy (NCBI): domain Eukaryota; kingdom Metazoa; phylum Chordata; class Actinopteri; family Sciaenidae; genus Larimichthys; species Larimichthys crocea. The sequence continues at coordinate 34,751,644 of NC_040013.1, read as the reverse complement.
TAATTTACTTCAACAAGACTAAATGCAAAAAGCAAGCTATATCCAGGATTTTTCCAGACTCTGTCCAAGAAAAGGAGGGAGGGATACAGAACCATAATCTTCATTTGTGAATTATAGTCATTTCATTCACTTCACTGAGGACAGGGGTCAGCCAATCAGTGCTGTTGTTATTGGTTTTGCTTGCAGTACTTACACGTGGGCCACTATGTTTTGTTTAGTTGTAGTCTGTGGTGGAAAATGAAGGCGAGAAGAAAGTGCATCTGATACAGCAAAAAGAGCTTGTTTTCCACAAGCCATCCATGCATATATGCGTTCGTAAACATGTTAGTAGAATTTCTGTGCCTCTGGCTTTATATTGGCAGCATCAAAATATGTTCAGTTGCTAATTACCTCTATTAGTATGAAGCCTGTTAATAATTGAAACAGTAATGTGAATCAGTAGATAACATTACCATGATGAAAACACATGTAACACGCGGAACACTACGTGTTCTCTGAACATCGCTCTGTACATACCAGGATGCATGTAATATCATGGTTATTACTGAAGTGCATGGCTAATGTGTAGGCTATGTCATCTTGTTAAACCAGTGAGCTGCTAATTGGCTGATTATCTTAACTAGGTTAAGTAATGTCATGAGTTATGCTTACAGCATATGTTAGTGCTAAGACTGATCTTGTGTTCTAACATTTTTGTTTGTAGAACGACACACACCCACACCCACACACACACCTATTGCTGTGATTAATAAATATCACTCAAGATAATATCCCAACATCTCTGCACTCTTGCCAGCAGTGGTTACATACTCCCAGTCATAGTCACAGTCCAAGCTATCAGTCCTTCTTTACAATCTAAATGCCAGATTCACATCACAGGCTATATTTAATTTAATGGTTGGACATTTGAATTTATGAGAATATAACTAGGCTGGACATAAATTACATTTTAAACAACTTTTAAATTCAGCAGTGGCCAAAGTACTACATTTCTCTTTTCTGTACTTTACCAACCAATAGTTGTTGTTTTTTTTGTTTTTTGCTTTACCTTAACCTTACCCAATGAGTTGCTATTATTACTAATAACAAATTGTTGCCTAATTATATTTCCATATATTTTAATTTTTCCTGTAACAATAAATTGAATTATTGTTTGAAATTAATCTGATTTTGAATGACGTAACATTCTTCTGTCAGATGAGAGAGGGGATTTATTGACTTTCCATCAATGTATTCATTTAAAACAACCACATGGGAACTATCAGCGTCCAAGTTTATGTAGCACGTTTGTGTATCTATATGTGAGTACTTTGACTTCTTACAGTCAGCATGCACAGTACATTAAGGCAGTTAAACCTTGAATTGTGTCCAGAGGCACACGACACATACTGGCACACGCAAATATGTGCATGCACACACACACACACACACACACACACACACACACACACACACACAATAAGTGCAATACACTTGATGTGTTTAATGGGTCTGTAGTAAATCGCAGCTAAGTGCCTTCAACCAATTTTCCTTTTGCAGCTGAGCCCTGACACACACCCACACACGTTGGCGAGCGCACACACAGAAAACACTTTGTGCAAAAACAGGTTTGACAGAGGTCACAACAGAGTGAGACAGGCAGAAAATACTGAATAAAATAAAAGATAAAACATTTCAATTAATATCAAGGGCCAGACAGTTATCTGCATCGATATGTGTTCTCCTAAAGAGGTCAAAAATATTTGTTTCTACTCTAAAAACATCTTGTTAGTCTGATATATGCTTACCTATGCTACACTTTTAGTGTGGTAGTCATTGCAGATCTAAATGTTGACTTGCATCTTTAATTTCTTTCATTTTACTAAATACTCCTATTGTCTACACTGGTTATTTGGTTATATCTTTGGATATGCATTTTGCATATGTTGCTAGACTAAAATCACAACCTTATGAAGTATATTAACCAACTTTATGTCAATGCAGCAAGATAATTCAGCTCGAAACAACCTCTGTTAATGTGTTAACGCAGCCATAAAAATGGAATTGGAGCATTAACACGCTGAACATCTGATTTGCCCACACGCACACCTTCACTGGCTTTATTAATCTAATATATAACGCAATAAAGAGCGTACAAACATGCATGACCTGTAATTTCTTTATAGAGCCTTCTGTTTTGGCCTCTCACTGCAGATGTAGATGCGTGTTATGTTATCGTTCTGCCTCTCTCTCTCACACACCACAAGCTTTTTGTTATATTCTGTTATTGTTTTACTGTTTTATGATTTTGTTTAGGTTTGCCTGAAATCAGACATGTAGACGCAGAACAAAAGTTTCAGGTAGAAGGTACAAAACAAGTTGAGAAGGAGGAGGAGCGACAAGAAGCATGGGAAAGATAACATTGTCAAAGCAGAATGGTGAGCTACATATAAAAAAGAAAGCATCCAGAGTAATGCTACTCTGTTCACATTCTTCTGAATTCTTTTAACCCTCTTCAGGGGTGTCAAACTTAATTTACCACATTTAGTCCGATTTGATCTCAGTTCAGGCCAACAGAGAGCAGCACTCATTCTCTACATCATTCTGCCCCACTCTCTCATATAATGTACATGCAGTCAGATGAACACACTATTTAGTATTTCACTTCTTTGCCCCTGGTCAAACATTCAATAAACCATCCAATTATACAGCTCTCTCTCAAACTGTTACTTAACCTGTAGCCCATTCATATGTAATAACTCCACTTGTGTCAAGACATAAGGGAAGCTTCCTCTGGTTAGCTTCCTCTCCCTCACACTCGGACTCTTTTCTTTTATCTTTCATCAGGTCTTTTTTCGTTTTTGTCTTTCTCTTTGTTATTCGTCCCTCTCTCACTTTTCGGGTTGTAGGAAACGAGAGAAAGAGAAGAGCAACATTCCGCAGTTAACACAGGAAATGAATTGTGTTGTGAATTCAGTGTTTTTCCTGGACAAATGCAGTGTTCCCTTTTGCATGTGTACCTGAGTACAGAGAGAAATCAAATAGTGAGTACATAAATGACACAAGGGCATGGTCTAAATTGCCTGTTTGTTACTGGACGGTATCTGTTAGCATCCTGATAGAAAGCCACTTACTCCATTAGCAATTTTCCCAATTAGCTAATTGGTCTAGACGTTGATAGATTAAGTGTCTTTAATGTATTTTGTTGGTCATTTGGTGGCTTTGTTTCAGCAGAGTGCGTCAGTATGTGCCCATGCGTGTGTGTGTGTGTGTGTGTGTGTGTGTGTGTGTGTGTGTGTCAGCATGCCATTGATAGGTGTGGAATATAGCCAAAGGGACAGGAGCTGATTAATTGATTGCTTTTAATTGAATACTTCCAGCAAGTCATTTTGTTTTTACCTCCCTGTTAAAATAACTCTAAAATAATTGTTTTAATTCATTATATTGAGTTGCAGAAGAAGCCAGAGATTTTATGCCCAAGGCCACAATGTTTGCGCTATCAGATTGTGGTGAAAAGGTCACAAGAAGAGCAAAGGGAGAGTCAAAGTCGTATATGTTCCAAGCAATTTCCCCCAAATGAGAAACTTGACAATTTAAGGAATGAACAGAAAAGTAGATAGGGTAGACGTGTGTGTGTGTGTGTATGTGTGTGTGTGTGTGTGCTAATGTCTCTGTGCATTTACTGGAAACACAGTCATAGATTAGATGGCAGTACTTCCATTTTGACTGGAAGAGCTTCCTGTGTTTGTGTGTGTGTGTGTGTGTGTGAGTGTGAGTGATAAACAAACAGGAGGAGGGAGAAACAGAAAGGGAACTGCTTACATACTCTTATTGTAAGTCACAGTTGGAATTGAATTTGTACAGAAGAGCAAAAAAGGCCCAGTTTTTTCACTGTGTCAACTCTTTTGCAGTAGTGTGTGTACATGTGTGCGTGACAGTGTGTCTGTGCGTGAGTGCGTGCGTACATACGTGTACGTATGTGATGGGTGGTCTCGCTCTAGTTGCTTCACTTTAAATTGCACGCACCTTGCAGGGTGCGTGCACAGACATGCACACGTGCACGAATAAGCTTCATTGAAAAGAGAAAACCGTTTCCTAGACTTTTATTTGTCCCTTGCAACATGCGCACACAAATATGTTTGTCAGTGCATACAGGTTGCACATGTGCGCACGCAGACACACACTTTTATTCTTTCTGTTGCTCCCTCTTTCTTCCCACATCACTCTGACTCACTCATACACACACACACACGCACACATACACAGGTGTATGCAGGAACCTACATGAACTCACACAAAAACACATTCATTCATACGTAAGAATACTTGGCACACAAGACCCACCATACACACGCACACAACACACACACACACCTCCTCTGAGCTTATCTCAGTGCAGTATGGAGCAGCTTTTGAAGGCAGTAGGGAGCCAGTTGTTGACGAGCCACTTAATAATTCCCTTGGACAGGCATGAAATTCTTTCCTCTCTGTCTCTCTTTCTGTCTCCCTTGCTCTCGCTCTAATATTCCTCTTCCTGTTGTGTTTTTATCTACTTTCTTTATTTTTCTAATTTTGTTCTGCTTCGTCTCTTTTTACTATACTCCCTTCTTTATGTCTCTGCCTCTTCTCTGTTTCTCTCTATTTTTTTTCTTTTTTTTTGCTGTCTGTGATCCATTCACTAATGAACTCAAGTCCTTAACAAAGCGCTTGTGATGATAGGCTGCTTGTCTTCCCAGGCAGGTTCTCTGAATTCCATGCATTTTACTCTACTGCTGATATAATTACCAAGCAGTAAATAAAAAGTTGTGTTTTGGTTTAACTTCTCTCTTTTTTGTGGGCTTCTCTATCTTACGGACCCAGGTTAGCTGATGTGTGGTGACCCATGCAAATAGATGTATACAAATGTATTCATAACATGCGTCAGTGTATCCCTTTAAATCTATTAACTGAAAATAAGGCTCAGTAAGTTGGTATTGCTGTTTCCGTCTATTCTGTGCTCAATACACAAGACAATGGGAGTTTCAGCAGTACAATAAAAACACACCAGTATGTGAGATTTGCTTAACCTGAACATTTGTCAATGGTGAAAATGTGCAGAAGATGTTTATCCTAATTTCAAACATTCTGGTTTTATAAGAGATGTTTGCTTACATTTAGTGGTTAGTCTTATCGGTTTTAAGTGTCCACTTCATCATCTTAAACTCTCTATTAGAGAATGAGATTATTTATGATCGATTATTTATTTGTTTATCTTTTGTGCACACGTTTTTCATGTTTTTACTAGATTCAGTGTTTAAATCCATTTCAGCCACTGTACTGTCCCCTACCACACTGTACAACATGCATCATCCTGTAGACCTTCTATCCACATCAAGAAAAGCTTTATTAGAAAAATCAGATATGAGGGTTTTTACACAATATGGCAGTAAAACATGGGGGTTTTCTTTAATTTTCTTTATTTCTTTTTAAAATCATTTTTGGCGGGCTAAAATCGCCTCAGCATTAAACCATAAATTTCTACCAGGTGAGCTCCAATTCAATTTCTTACCAAAAAAATGTGTTTGTTGTTGTCATTTCTTATGGCCTGTGGTGCAGATAGTAAAGATGTAAACATGATGTTATCTGTACGCTGGCTTCCAAGAGAATCCTCTGCCGCAGGATACACAGACACATGCATTTTAACATACTCACATGGGCTACTTACCAACACAAATACACAGGCGTACAGAAACACATGACCTCTTGTCCTCTTTCTCTTCTTTCTCTTTGATTTTTATCCCTCCATCTGGTCTCCACCCCTCAAGGTGGTAAAAAAAAATCTTCATTAATTAGATTTTTTTTTCTGTGCACGTCTACTTTTTTTTTTTTGCCCTTCATCTTCCCGTTCCTGCGCTCCTTCTTTCATCTTTTCCATGGTTTTAATCCTGTTTGTCGTCACTCCTTCACTTCACCTGTTTCTCACCTTCAGTCTGCATAACTGTCTTCTGTCATGTTCTATATCTAAAGTATGATTCCAGCAAGACTGAGTGTAAGGAGAGAGAGCAAGAATTACAGATGAAGAAAGTTTATTTATGTGTGTGAGACAGACAAAGAGATAGACAGAGAACGAGAATGAGAGAGAGGGATCTCATTAAGTAAAGGTCACATAGTGGTGTATGTCAGAGAAGGATAGGGCATTAGGCGACTTGTCACTGGTCACATGCGCTTAAACTCTTAAGTGTGTGTGTCAAGTGTGAGAATGTGTGTATCAGCATTATGTTAGGCGTATTTGTGTTATTTGTGACTATTCGTGTAACTGTGTATCTTTGCCATGCTATGCTATTCAGAATCTTGCAGTTGCATATTCTTGTGTTTTTGTGTATGTTTGCCTTAGTTCCTACTGTTTGTGATAATTATGTCTATGTACAATGTACACAAACCCCTAGTTGCTCCAGATGAGAAATACAGCACTTTGCACTGCAATTCTATCACCATTATTGTGTGTGCGCATGTGTAGGTGTCTGTAAGGCATTGTGTAATGTTTTGTCCTATTTCCTGATTGAAGACTGTGGATTTAAAATCATGTTAATAGGAACACTATTAACACTTTTCAAACTTAGTCTCAAGACTAAAGGAGTGAGGTGAACAATGGCCAAAATGTCCTAACTTCCCAGTTACATGCTCAGTTTGAAGATGTAAAATGTGTCCTTACAAAGACAGTCGTACAAGAACACACTTTCTTGTACAACCATGGTGCACAACATTTTGAAATGAAATCCTTTCAAACCAAACTGTCAATGCATGTGTACATATGTATGTATATGTACAATGCAGTCCATTTATTCTATTTTTTCCTTTATCTTCTTCGTCGGCATCCTGTATGCTCAGCTGAATTCCAGGAGAGTCAAACAGCAGACACACTTCCTATCCAGAAACAGTGGGCCAAGTGAAATAACCTGTAATCAGGCTTGTATGTGTGTTGACAGTAATAAATGCCCCCTTGGAAACTCAATGCCAAATAATCAAGATTGACGCTGGCACACAGCACTCTGAGGTGTGTGCGTGTGTGTGTGTGTGGTTTGTTTGTGCTATTTTTGTTGGAAGGATCTAATCAAATGTAATCATGCTGCTGATTACATTAATCGTGAGGTTTATAATCACTTTCTTTTTTCTCTCTGTTTCTTCCTTTCTTTTAAATTCTTCCCTGGTCTCTGTTACTTGGTTTATTACTCTCTCTGTTTCTGCATTGTTCACCATCTTAAGTCACTATCATGCACTTTGGGTAGAGATATACTAAAAGTAGCAGCACATGGGGGATAAATTTCATGTTTATGGCAAGTGAACTGCATGTTGTCTAAATACAAACACCAAAAACTGGAGTATCAAATATTAAAGCAACACTGCATAGAAATTCATACTTTTGTGATTTAGTACCCAGTCTCAAAGTACAATACAACCTGTCATAAAATAAATGAATAAATGACTCACTTACCTAACAGCAAGAAGTTCAGCTCTCCAACCTTTTTTTTTTTTTTTTTTAATTTCACAAATTTCTTGCCATCGTCTTCTTAGCTTTGTCTGCCAATATCTTTTTTGGTCATGGTTGTCCAAAAAACCTGTGGTACAAACACTAATACTCCCCCAGTACTCTGAGCTTGGAGTCTGGGCAGCCAGGTTAACAAACTGAGCTAATATTAGCTAACAGCAGCTTTTTAAAAAAAAATGTTCATAAAAAACATTATCCAGTTTCAACAAAATAAGTAAAATAATTGTTGTTGTGTGTAACTTTGCGCCATAAAATGTTACATACGTACTTACAAGGTCATACCTGTTCAGCTGTACGCGGTGTGAAGTGGAAAGGATCTGATTACAAGTCAATGAAAATGAAAATTCAAAGTGATTTAAAAATGTGGTAGTAATGTTGCTCTAAGTCTTAATAGGAACACTGTGGGGGGAAAACATACAATGAAAATGGGGAAACACAATTTTATTTTATTTATTAAAATAAACCTAAAATGAAACATTAATTGTTACATGTGAAGAACATGTCTCAATGGAAAAGCTGTATGTACATTCTTTGCTTCTTTCATTTCTGCATAGAGCAAACTATTTAAATAATTACATTCATTCATTCAATGGACTGCAGTGCTTACCTACCTTGGACAAAGTGCTTTACAATTTGCCTCTCATTCAGCCAGTCAAAGAGACAGAGCTGCCATACAAGGCCTTGGACTGCCATTTGCCATTACCACGTTTGAAAACAGTTATATAATTTAATAATTTACTAGAGTTGGTGCAGACAGAAAGAAACACCTTTAGGAATGTGTGTTTTTCTTAAAGAACACTCTCTTTCTTTCTCTCTGTAGGACACAGAGGTGGTGAACACAGCCATTCTTACAGGACGGCGTGTTGCAGTGCCCATCAAACTGGTTACCGTGGAGACCGATGGGCAGGTGAGGGAGGTTGACGACTCAGTCACCTGCACTTCCACAGATGTGGACATCGTAAAGGTATGTGAGATTACTTAAAAAGTAATTATAAATGAATTACGTACGTTTCTTTACAGTTGTATGATATAAAACTGGACAATTCAAGCAAATCAATAAAATCCAAGATCTGAAGGCACCTTATTCAGAACTTTACATGTGTGCTTTTTATTTTTCAAATTCAGATAGCTGCAGACACAGTACCAAAGCCTGCGTTGCATTTTAGGTAAAGACAGTGGAGTTGGTAAACCAGTTGATATTTTGTTTCATGATTGAAAAATGGGCTCAGGCAATTTACAAAGTGTCTTAAGTCATGTTCTGCCATATATGGGAAATATGGATGAAGAAACAGATTCTCAAGAGCTTGAGAAGTAGAAACGATGTTTAAGGAGAGAGGAAATCGCAGTAATGTAGGGACGTATGGGGGGTGTTTTACACAGCAAGGAATCCATCTTGAATCATCAGTGTAATCTAAATTCTTGCATAATTTCTGTCGCTCTCTAATTCACTTTGTGCAACAGAGCGTAATGAGACATTTAGTTAATCTTAGTGTGCAAGCTTTTTTTTTATTATCTCACTTTGCGTTTTACTCAATGTGGAAATGGCTCAGACTTGCTCACATGTTGGGAACATCTTTATTTGCTTGTATTTACATTTGGGTCAGTGTTTTAGTAAAATTAAGCAGAATTAAGTTCACCACAATGCTGGATAAACAGTTAAACTGTTTATCCAGCATTCTGGTGAACTGTAGAGTCTACAGTGTTACTGGTAGTAAAACTCAAGGCACTGTTAACTCCCTATACAACTTACAGAGAGTAGCAGGTCTCTGTCCCATATGTAAATTTCAGGAGCATGCACAGTCAAAATGTAACTATCCAATGCTACTGAAACTTCTGAAATACAGGATGCTGATAAAAAAAAATCCTTTTCACATTTGATATATATTTTTTAAAGTAACTAAGGTGCTATATGCATGAAAACTCAAGTGCAGGGTCAGCTAGAACAGTCACCACGGAACTGGCAGGAATCCAATGTCTCTCTGAAGGACTTATTGTAAGCAGGACGAGTGATCATTGACACTTGAAGCCTGGTGGAAGGACAGTTTCAAGTGCTAAGCCACTCTGCCAGCAAAGCTAGCAAACAAAATTACTGTACTTATTAATAAAACAGAAATAGCTTTTAAAAAACATACCTTTACAGAAACAAGCCAATGCCAGAGAATGAAGATTGATTCCTCTTGTGTTACATTCCCTAAGCCCCTCAGGGCTTAAAATGAAATGCACCCTTGCTGTGACAGTTTCAATATGAAGCCAATTTCCTGGTACAAGCCAACAGGAGTGGTGCTGTTTAAGTACGATCAATAACAACACAGTGAAAATGGAAGGAACTCATTCAGATAGATGTAATGTCTGCACTGTGCATGTGTGTGCGTGCATGTATGGAAGAGAAAGAAAAGTGTATGAAACTGTGAACTGCATTTTTTGTGCGTTTCCATGGGTTGGTGTTTCTGAATCCTTGTAAGCATACATGTGAATGAAACAAGGAAAGAAGACTGAGGAAACAAGATCTTTAAAGACAGACATACAAATACACTGTATGTTTAATTGATGACTATAAGGAGACAGCATTGCATCTAGGTAATAAACATGAGAACATTTTATTGTTTAGAGAATTTTCATTCTCCAATGGACTGCGAGCGTGTTAGTAACAAGTCAGACTTATAATACTTAGAGGATCTCCAGTCATTTGTATTACTTTAATCAGACTTTCCCCTTTTACATTTTATAAAATGAAGCCATACATCTTTGTGGTGCGTTTTCAGTCAAACTGAAATATGTTCATGCATCTTTGCCTCAGTTTTTACCACCTTGATCAAACCCTTGCCTTAGCATAATTTTTTTTTTTTTTTGTGCAGTCACACTGCCTTTTAAATCCACTTCACATTCAGCCTGAATGCACTTTTAAGTACAACTATCAGTGGATGGATTATACCAGAACTTTTATGCAATCCAGATAATCCAGATGCAGGAGTAGACACATAGATTACAAGAATTCATAGGAAACTACCGTCATACCCTGCTTAAGTGAACCTGAACCACCAGTTTTAGGTTGAAGAAAAGATCAACTGAATTACTTGAACAAATTTTACACAGTATGCAGTATTATTGATATATATATATATGCGCTTTGAGGAAGGCACTAACAGACATGATTAGTAAAATACTACCAAGGCCTTTCTCCATTAAGGAAAAAAAAAAGACAACAAGCTTTGAACAACTGCATCCATCAAATGAAGACAAATTTCCTTGTCTCTGCTCTGCTGCTGATATTTTAATTTTAATATACAAAACGTGTCAAATGGGGAAAGCAAAATCAATCAGCTGGATACATTTTGAAAGAGCACATTGATACTGAGGCAGGCGCTGGTACAACCAGTAGTGGAAGTAGTATTCAAGTCAGTAGAAATACCGCATTGTGAAAATGTACTTGAGACACTAAACTCATTCAGTGTATACAGTATGGATAAGTTTAGCGACCTGAAGCCCTTTTTTGTGCTGATTGTGTTTGTTTGTGTGGCAGATAGAATGTGTATGTGATCATTGAGTGTTTGCAAACTGCTGTTATGAGTTGACATTTGATCTGACAGATATTTCCTCGCATGCATTTTCTTAAAAACACACACGGGAGGGGCTTTAACACAGACAGCTGTTTGACAATGGCACCCATGGGGTTCAGCTCCAGGTAGCCGTAGCTGTCAGTGACTCACTTTGACAGCTGTAAAGTATAGAGAGCCTCTGGAGCAACCACACATCAATCTGCAATGGCTGCAATGAATTACATCAATCCGTAGCCTTTTCATTAATGATAACAATTCAAACTACTTTGTCATGTTATAATTTTCTCGCCTTTCTCACCTGGGACTCACCAAGTGCCCTCTTGAAGGAGACATAGGTTCCGGTTATTCCATGATTCATTGACTCCAACTTCCTTTTTTGTTGCAAGTTTTTTGAACAACTGCTCTGGTGGTTTTATTCTCAAACTCATAAGAATTAGGAATAAACTCTTGAGGGAAAAATAAGGTTTCTGTTTTAGCTGTTACAAGTTACAAGCAGTAGTCTGAGGAAGATTAGAGGTCTCATTTGGTTTCACATCACATTCCATTAACCAACCTTTTGTTTAATTACTCATGGTGGATAAATGTTTGCAAGGGGAATTGCACAGTGCTTTTCCCATCCCAATCCCAATGAACGTATGGATGAAATAACTGGCTGAACCTGTCACTGGCTATAGTGTACTGCTGTAGATTTCACCGATGCAGCTCATGTTGTTCGGTTTAGCCCATTTATCCCTGACAACAACATGAGCAGCAGCGATGTACTACATAGATAATAACTTCCCGCTCTTCTTCAGCCCTCCCGCTCTGCTTCTTCCTGTTCTCTGTCAGTGTAACTATCTTGTTAAGGTCGTCAGAGATGCTGTCATCTGTGATGTGCGTGTAAGTGCCGCTATTGTTGACACAGCAGTATGTGTAGGTCAGCGGGGTCTGAGCTAGTAGGGGACAGATAGGACACACGTACACACGCACAGACACACAGACACGTACACACAAATTAGTACCATTAACTTGACCTCATGCAAGCATTTCTCTGACAAAGCAAGGGGGGTGAGAGGAGGAAAGATTGGATGCAAGACTGGTGAGAAGATGAATGGATCAATGAAGAGAAAAAATGAGCTGAAGTGAGAAGACTGGAAAGTAAAAAGGACACAAGAATTTAGTTGCATAGTGGGGGATAAGAGAGGAGAAAAAGGTGAAAGAGAGAGGAATGGTAGAACAGAAAGAGAATTTAAGAGGAGGGATGCTGATGACTTAAAAGGCATATATATTGTCACAAGACTATATCCCATTAGCTTAACACCTATATCCCTGAATAGAAACAATTGACCATTCCCTAAACCAGGGTTAGTCCGTTAGCTAAGCCAGTTTAGGGCATTGTTAACAGCTCAGCCCTGTTCAATTTGGGGGAAATTTACACTCAAGGAAGGAGCCAGTGTTATCCAACACAGCGTCACATTAGTGCAAGCCTTTTTTCTCCTCTAACGTTAAAAGTTAAAACTTTAGCTACTGTTTTAAACTATGAACAAAAATGTAAGCTGAGCAGCCAAACAGAATTATGTTCGAAATAGCTGTGGAACATCTGCAGGATTTATTATTGCCCCTGTTTCTAGGTATGACTCATTCTTTTTTAAAGGTGTGATTAGTTGATCAAAACATAAATAAACAAATCTGAACTATTAGTAATAATCACCAGAGGATGGACAGTTAAATAAACAGGTCTAATCATATAAATTAGTCTATATTTAGACATGGTGTAATTATGAATGCTATTTTATGTAATGAGCATCTCTGTTGAATGAATTTTATACTTTGAATGTAGCCTACTAAATAAAAACACAGTAGCCTATTCATATTCTGATAGCTGTTATATATATTTGCTTACGTTTATTTACCATGCTACAATTTTAATACCTAATCTCTTTGATGTTACCAGTGGCTCAGCTTTCATCCATTTCTGTAATTGCTGGCCAGCCTATATGTGAAAGCGTTGTAAGTGTTTGTGTGATCACTTTGCTGATGCAAGCCTAGAGGCCTGAGTCATCACTGCTGCACTGTTGCATTTTTCCAGTTGCCAAATATCTTTCTGTTGTGATGACTTTTATTTCTGCCGTTATGGCGTTATTGGCATTATTGTGTTAGGTGGGAGATGTGAATGCATCTCTAATGAGATCGACCACAGACATTATCCCTGCACAATCTAATCTGTAGCATTTCATTAATTCACTGCCATTCAGCATTTGAAGAATATTTTGCCTACCTCTTAGTATTTCCACCATTTCTTCCTCTGCTTAAGAAACTTTTAAGCCTCTTGAAAGTCCTCCTCCCTATTTCTGACAGTTTGTCACCTGAAGAGCTCTTGTAAAAGCTAAGATGCTTTGCAAATAAGTTTTATCTTTAACATTTATCCTCAGAATTTCACCCCTTTGTACTAGGAAGTTTTATGTATATGGCTCTTGATCTGACATTTTCCTTATCATAATACAAACTAGCTTTACACTGCAGTACACGAACAATAATGTTTCTATGATGATGGTGAGGATGCTGACCTTTGGCCCAGAATGTGCAGCTTTAGCCTCATACTTATACACAATATCATGTATGTATGCAGTTTCATTTCAGCTGACAAGAAACGAGAAAATTATTATTATTTTCTACCCATGAGAGAAGAGAAAGCTAGACAATCTAAAAAAAAAACAGAAGCTAAGTGAATAATAACACAACACATGGACCAAACTAAACTTTAGATCATGTGGAGCTTTGACTACAAATGTGATTGGCGGGCACAGCGTGATATCTGGCTTGTGGTTTTTGGATCTGCTTCAACTTGTCTGCATGTTGCTGAGTTTTTTAGTTGACACCATTGCAGCCCCGTTTACACTGGTTATTTTATGCATTGTATGTAGTCTACGCAGAGAGTGTAAAAAGATTTGGACCTAACAGACAAACACATTTATGGCAAAGAATTCTCCTCCGTACTGGATAAATGTACACTTTCTATCATAATTGTTCACACACACACACACACACACAGATCATCTCACAGACACACCCAGGAGATTCGGGCGGTAATTGGTTCATGTGGAGATTCCTTTAGTGATGTTGTCAGTAATTTAATTTGACAAAGAGGAAGACAAAAAGGCTCAGACGTGATGGAGGACAGTGTATACGAGTGTGTATGTGTGTGAATGAATGTTTGAATGTTTGAGGGAGTTTTAGGTCGTGCGTTTCTGCATGTGTTAGGACGCAAAGCAGATTAGGAATTGATCTGTGTGCTATTTAATGAACCGGTCGCAGAGTTTGGCACGCGCCTACGTAATCCCTCATACATACACACACACACACATAGATACACGTACACATACACACACACACACACACACACCGAGTCACATTTTCTGTCCTTGGAAAGGTGCAATGTGTTTATACTTCCAGTGTATCTTTGTCAGGACATTAAAGGATACCCTAGACTAACTAGATCAAATTACAGTGTAATTGTAATTGATCCGCTGTTGAACACACATTAACTGTTGTAGTTCTCAAACTTGTGCCTATTTACCTGAAACTCTTTCTTCTTTCTTCCATTCTGTGGGTTAGAATTTGGTATTTTGTTGCTTCACTTTTGTAAATAAATGAAGGGGTTACAGTTTTTGTGTGGAGGTTGAGCTGTGGTGGACGTGCTTCATCATAGTTTAAGGTAAGTGGACATCAATCAATTGGCAGCTGATTTCTGAAGGTCATAAAGCTATTCCTGTCGATGGAGGTGTTCGAGCACATCACATTTAGAAACAGAGGACATTTTTTTTTAAGGAGGTGAGCTTACATGCTGTCACTGCACTTGAATATAAACGAGGGGGGTGACATGAGGTGTGGAGGAGGTGAAGGAGGGTGACAGGTAAAAGGAGAGAAGCCTGCATCCTGATGTCCATCAGGAGGCAGAACGGCTGAATAAATCAATTGATAGATGAGTTTGTGTCTGATTTGTTGTCTGATTTTTTTTTTCTTCATTCTATGTGAACTTAGTATTTAACATACTATAGGGACTTAGGGTCACATTGTGTTGAACTTGTGTCTTCACACTATGCATGTGCACTTCCAAAAAAATGTTGAAGACTTTAAAGGTTTTACAAAAAACTCTTAAACTGTCGAAAGAGTATTGGATAAAAACACCAAAGCAATCGTTAGTGACTACAAATTAGAAAAAGATCCAGAGAGTTACTGTAAAAATGAATGAAAATCTGTATTATCTACAGTTTTTCTCATGCCAGGAAGAATCACCAGTAAAACTGAGTAATCATTGAAAGTACAGCATATATATATATAAATATATAATATTCATTCAAGCATACACAAAATTGTTTTAGCAAATAAGCAAGTCAGAGGCTTGAATCAGAGATCAGTTGCCAAATTCATCAAAATTCAACCAAGCATCCAAAGATAAATTAATTTTAGCTGCAGATTGTGAAATTATTTTTCTCAACAGCATAATACTTAGCTTCCAGTAACGGGATCTTAAGCTCTGTGATTGGATTTGGATTTAGAGTTTTTCCATTGCCAACTATTTTCTTACCAAAATACAATTTGAGTGGTTATTTTCTTAACTTTTATGCACACACGCTTGTAAAGTCAACTATCTAACAAAGAAGAACTTATTTTCAATCACTGTTGTTAATCTCTTTTACTGATTCCCAACAGAAATGTTAGTGTACAGTATAAAAGCTGGTAGTACTGTCAGACTGTGTGCTGGCATTAGGAAAGAAAAGCGACTTGTACTGTATGAGCTGAGATAGCAAATAAATGATCCTTTAATATGACATGCTGCACAAAGTGTAGAGATAGGCAAAAGAAAACCTTTTAAGAAAACATTTCAGGCCATCATCAGTGCTGATAAGGCTCCTATTTCCCCGTTTGCTGGCTATTTTGAACTATATGCATTTAAAGCAATCATTAGTGTCTTAGTCAGCACAGGTGCCATATCACATTTCTTAGAGAATAAAGAAAAGAAAAATGATAAGCAGGTTTTTGTGACACAAAATCCCTCTACTCTCCCTGGGGTTAACAACTACCATTACTTGTCATTTAAATTGGGTTCATTTCCTGTTACTGCCAAATGTTGACTGTATATGACGACTATTCAAAACATCAGGACGAGCCTTAAAGCCACTTGAAGCCTCAGGAAAAAGAAAAAATATGAAAAGTCATTTAATCTTACTAAATTATATATTTGCTTGTTGTTCTAATAAATGTCAGTGTTCCTCTATGCTTTTCTATAGCTGTGTAACAGAAGTTAATACTGACTATAAATTTGAAGCTGAGCATGTGTTGGATGGTATATAATTTCCTGTCCCTTATGCTGTGAATGTGAATGTGAAGTCTATATATGAATGTATCCCATTCTGTACTCACTCTTTGTCACTGTGGGCATTGTTGATGTGTATGTGCATCGAAGTCACAAGGACAATTTCCTGTACACTTATTGCTCTTGGTAAATGAATTCTTCTACAGAGTTAAAGGTTTGAACCTGCTGCCCACATAATAAAACAATGAATCATATCTCGAGTGTTTAAATGCCCATACAAGTAGGTACGGCAAAAATGAAATGTTCCTTTTCACAAAGGTGATCTGTTCACCGTATTCGAATGATATGAATAGAGGATCATTACAGTCAGCTGGGGTTCTTTATTTCATTTTTCATTTTCATGATGGAACTCGGTAGTTCTGTGTGGTGCAAAGCAACACTGAGCAAAAGAAAACAATGTGCAATCATGGCATTGTGACTTGAGTGAATTTTGAAAATGTCAACTATGTGGCGTATGCAAGCATTTTTGTTCCCCCATCAATCAACTAATCAAGTGAATCAAGATAGTCTTTATTAACAAATGCACCTTTTTGGCAGTCTACTGCAACCAAACAACCACTGATTACGGCAAGACACAGATGCAGCACAACTGTTGAATTTAAACAATACAGTTAAAATAATAATTGTATGTGTTGTCATAATAACACCTTCATTTCAATTAATTTATTATAAATAACTTAAAATAACATGAAGTATTAATCACACAGATTATTCAGTTCTAAGATTCCTTGACTCCATGTATCACTGTACACACAACCATACAAAGCAGCTTCGTAAACATGGTGAAAGCAGAGAACAGTAGCCAGTGAATGGAAATTTTACTTTAAGAACCATCAAGACAGAGGACTGCTGATAGGAGGACTGTTTGCGGTTGTGAGATCAACCTCAGCATGCCATAATCTGAAAAATTTAACTGACTTGACTTAATGAATAGACTGATGAGTGGAAAATAAATTATGTGTGTTTAAGTAGAGAAAGGGAGACAGAAAAAGGGAGGGTAGAAGAGGAGAGCAACTGGGAGAGGACATGCCTTGGGTCATTTGAGAGCCTAAAAAGGAAATGAAAGGTAAAGTGGATTAAAGGCAAAAGTCACACGCGTGCGCACACACACACACACACACACACACACACACACACACTAAACTCACACATTTTCCATTTAGCAGTAACAGGCTTAGGATATAGGCAGTGATTTGAAGTGCAGAACATCAGACCAGACCATTAGCAACACCCAGGACATATATCTGTGGGAGCTGTGACCTTGAAGAGGGCTAAAATGATTTTTAGACCTCCAGTGATTCAGTTCTTACGTCGCAGAAAAAGAGTTTGTTGTTAAATCAGCAAAGCCCCGAACGCTCCCCCAGTGCCTCCCCATAAAATGTTCAACAGATTGCTTAGTGACAAAACACCCCAGGAAGTGAAAAACTGCTTCACTCGAGGCTTTATAAAAAGTGAAATGCTTCATTGTCAAGACACTACACAGAAAGAGTGCATACATCTGCTGCCACACATCTCTCTTGAATCAGAAATATTTCATAATTAGAATTCCATCAAATTACTTTTTAGAAACTCAGTTGTATATTTATAGATATTGTTGAATTAGATACATTGTGGCTGCATATTACTTTCACCTTCACCAAGATCCAACTGCCAGCCCACGTTTCAGTTTGAGGTCAGTCATTTCACTACACAAATATTTCCAAAAATTATGATGAGCCAAAAGAAAGGGCATCATTCAGTAAGCAGTATGCTATTTTGTTATATAGGAAATTCGATTTTAAAAAAGAGTTTGCAGTGGGATACCAACTATATAAAACATTTTCACATGGTATGATCATAGATGGGGCTGACTGCATGTTATGGTCTGTTACACAGAATCATCTGGGAAGTCGTCATTGGAAACTATTTGGAAAAGGGCAAGTGCTTTCAAAAAAATATTTGACAGGTGATTGGATGAACCATCTATCTGTCTATCACTGTCTATCACAGGCAAACATTAGGAAGGTTCTTTGCTCTTCTATCAATGAAGAAATACTCTCAATTCTTGGATCAATCCAATTATAATTCATGCTATCAGTGTCTACACTAACCTCTTCACTTTTAACAATGATCCACTCCCACATTATATATTGCATAAAAGGCTGGGGTTGGAACAAGACAGTACAAGAGAGAGATAGAGTTAAAGAAGCTCTCTTGTGTAGAGACAAGTAAAGTGAGTGAGACATGAATGAAAGCAAGAGTAAGTCAAGTAAGGTGTGAGTGTAAAATATTAAGGGGGAGGGGGAGAAATAAGGGTGTGTGTGTGCAGCAGAGCATGAATTATGGCTAAGGGTGTTATGCTGTGCCCCGTGTCACACTCTTCCTCTCACCTCCATAAAATGCACTGGCCTCAATCAATAACTAATTAGCAGCTAATTACCATGCTAAAATACACAGCTGCAAATGTATAAACACACAAACATCCGTGTATTGATAACTTAAGTAGGGTGGTGCCATGTGTAACACCTCCAAACTCTGTTTCTCAACACAAACACACACTCTGGCAAAAAGACAGGGCAATCATTGGATGCAAAAAAATTAAGAACCTCAACCCTCTCCTCTCTTTAGCATGTTAAACAGACATGCTGATTTCTACTTACTTTAATGACACCTCATGTTTAAGATCCTTTAGATGTCAGCTGTCAGCACTTTCTATATTTGAGTATTTGTTTTTTTCCTTGCTGTTTTTTTCCGTGTACATGAGAGGAAACCAAGTTTCAATTTTAACAAATAATAATAAAAAAAGCAAACACTGGATTTACAAAATAAAAGCCATGCATTAAATAAAAGCCATTCTGTACACATAGGCCTCAGGATGTACTGAAAACAGCTATAATGCATGGGGCATGGACACTGTGCAGTTCACAGCAGCCACAGTATGCCTGCAGAAGAGTGCATTCGTTATTAGCTGCTATGTTGACCAGCGAAGCTGCACCCACGTGACTCTCTTTTTTTTGTTGCTGGTGAAAACAACAACAAAACAACTTTAACCACTTGAACAGAAACTTTTACGTTTATTTGACCACAAATTATTTAAAAAGTTCAGTGAATTTAATTCAACGAGTTTCACTCTGGTCAGCAGGGGGAGCTGCAGCTGTCACAGCGACGCCCTCTTCCCGCATTAACGCTTCACACTGGCTGGCACCCATCTGTCTTTCTCTCTCTCATCCTGACATTTTGGCATCTGTTGCCATGCATCCATTTTGCATTCCCTCGGGGAGCCATTTTGTTTCCTGGCGGTGCATTAGCGCCCCAGTCACTGGCACACATGGACAGTTCAGACACCACAGACAAAACTGCTGCTAGCTGTCACAGCTGTGTGTTTTTCTGTGTGTGTGTGTGTGTGTGTGTGTGTGTGTGTGTGGGTGGGTCTGCCCTGCCCTGCGCTTGACCTGTCATTTGTCGTAGGATTACCCTCAATGTGCTGCAGTACAGATTATGAAATGTACATTTTACAATTTTACAATCTCTGTTCGAGATAAACCAAGTAACATCTGAACTTGACTTTTAGCTCTGATTAGGTATTAGTTAGGCATTATTAACTTACACCTATCCCACAGAACTACACAGAACTATAAACCAGTGACCAGTTGCTTATTTGATAAAAATAGCCAAATACCAAAATAACACCAAATAGCATCCCACATGGTCCTGATGTGAAAATAAACACCAAAAAGTCCAGAAATGTTTCAACCTC
This sequence comes from Larimichthys crocea, assembly GCF_000972845.2. NCBI lineage: Eukaryota > Metazoa > Chordata > Actinopteri > Sciaenidae > Larimichthys > Larimichthys crocea. The sequence goes on along the minus strand of NC_040013.1, from coordinate 34,731,491 downwards.
TAAACGTCACAAAAACAAAAGAACAACAACTCTACAACCTGAGAAAATGTTCAACCCAACCAAACCCATAGCACATGAAAACAGAAATCTGAATGTTCTGTCACACTCTGGTCAGGTTGCAGATCTCTGCTATAAATGGCAGCTTTGGAAAAAGAGCCACATACTCTGTTTTCTGTGACAGTCTGGATTTGACCACATAGTAAGTTAAATTAACCCTAACATTGGCATATTGGTGGCTATGGCTAGTACAGAGCCTGTGGAATACGATTTCTTATTCAAAGCCTTTCTTAAAGACTGGAAGCTATGTATTTCCACATGTATGTAATGTTAGAACTGTGGTTGTTAATTGTGAAACTGTGAAAAAACCCAAGGGTTTAGCTGCTTTCAGAGCTGTGCTGTCAGCACGAGTGGCACTTAACATTTCCTGCAGAATCACTGGAAACTGGAAAATAACGAGAAAAAACCCCACTTGGAATTAATTTAGAAAATGACTGTCTAGTATATATTTTTAAAAAAGGGACTGTTAATTAGCCCCAGTTTATATGGTTACTTATTACTCTGTGTGTGTGTGTGTGTGTGTGTGTGTGTGTGTGTGTGTGTGTGTGTGTGTCTGTGTGTGTGTGTGTGTCTGTGTGTGTGTGCTTGTTTGTACTGCTGAATCTGCTGTCCCACCAAATAAGTGAAACACCTGCACCTGTCTCCCACAGGGCTATATGTTTGTGCTTGTCCATGCGTTTATGCATATATACACACAGAGACATATACACATAAAGTGACAAAGGAGATGTACAAGTTCATTTAAACAAGTTGAAAGAAAGATAGAGTAAGTTCAGTAAAACATCAGTCCATTGATACATTGCTAAACACTTGTGCAGTTCAGTTTGAGGTTACAGGAAAAAGCAGAGAGGCGCAGATGTCCTTTTACCCCCGCCATGTCCTCCTGCTGCTCCTGGGGGATCCTGAGGCCGTCTCATGCTAGATGTATAATCTCTCCAGTGTGTTGTGGGTCTGCCCCGGGGTCTCCTCCCAGTTGGACGTGCCTAGAATAGCTCCCCAGGGAGGCATCCTGATCAGATGCCTAACAGTTTGATGCTGTTTCTGGCTCCTAAATTGCCTCGCTCTCCAGCCATTTTTCTCTCTGCCCTTCTTACTCATGTATACCAAGTCCCCCTTTGCACTCAGCCTATTTAAAAGTTGAGAAGTGAAAACACAGAGGAGGAAAGAAACAGAAAGAGCGAGAGACATGGAGAGATTGTCTGAATCAACTGCAGTATTGCTGCATTTCCCACTGCACCGTTCTCTTGTTAACAGCCAGCCTTCGGCTTCCACTGCAGGGCTATTAACATTAGAAAGGCCAGGCTGTTGAACCACTCTCACAGAGGTCGAGCGTCTGGCCTACCCAGCATTACACCACTGGTGTTTACATCTTCTTAAGCCTCACTCACTAAATGTTATGAAACTATGTAGCGTAAAATTGAAAGGGCAAAAAAATGGGCACAGTACAAGCAGGTAATCACCAATATGATTAGCCCCATGTTGAACAAATAACAAGCTGAACACACTCAGTCCACTGAGTCGGTCCCTGGATGATTTAAATGCCTCAAGTACACAACTGTGTGACATTTGTGTCACACATAATCTGATTATCTTTAAAGCAATTGCCCATTATGTCATTTTGAAATAAAAGTACTGTGAAATGAAGGTTCAAGGCAGGTTTTATTTTTGTATAAATGGCCGTTTGGTAGCCAACAGAAGTTTGGGACTCACTACCATTATCTTGTGAACTGACACAGTTCTGTGCCTTGAACATCTATAGCTCTTCCTACAGTAATGACTGTGTAATGTCAGCATTTCCACTGCACAATACAATAAAAGCAGATGTTTATATCTACAGTGTATATCTACTCTGAATGTCACAGAATGTTTCCTTTCAGCCAAACAGGAGCCACCACAGTCAGCATCAAGGCAGGTTTTATATTCAATACCAACTAGAAACTATTGTACTGCATGGATAACGTACTCATGTAATTTACTGTAGATGTGGCATAATTCAAAGCATGCTGAACTGAACAACTGGCTCTCTTCAATACATTTTTAATGATTTATTAATATATTTTTGGTATGAGGGAATGGCCTGGTTACGACTTAAAGTATAACAACCTCAGCTAAACATTATTATTATCTTCTACCAACGTTCCAACAGTTTTATAGCAGCTATTTGTAAAATCCCGCAAGTCCGTCCCATTATCAAACACCGTGGAGTTATCTTTTACAGTATATTAACTTACCTAATTTAATTTTTCTGTATAGGTTCCAAGCGAGAAAATTTGTTAGCACTAATGCAGGACAGAAGAATAAAGAATGCATGAATTGTACCGCAGTGACTGTTGTAGTGTTCATTTAAATATGATTTAAATAACGTGTCAGAAATAAGTAAAAAAGTCCAACTCAAACAGCAAATACAGACACTTAAGAAAGCACCCATTTCTTGCACCCACACACACCCACAGACACACACACACCTAGGCCACAATAGGGCCATACAAACAGACATATTGGGGCCAGTGTTGACTTATATCCCTATGCTAATAAGCATACTAATTCACACAGGCCCGGGAACTTTCTAGAAAAAAAAAAAATAGAAATCATCACTACCCTCCAACACACACATACACAGACACACACTCACACAAACTGCAACAAACCCACATCGAGAAAACCCTCATGCTTTTTCCTAAAGCCCTGTAGACCTCCATGACAAAGACAGGAGAGTCAAAGAGAAAAAGTTGTCTTTGAAGTTAAGAGAGATTTTATAAACTACTTCTCTTTGTCTTATTGAAGAGAGAGGGAAGAGAGGAGAGAGTTGGACGGCCTGTGCAAAAATTATGGAGTTTACTGTATTAGATAATATGGCAACCCATGTTGGTTATTCTATCTGATAGGGTGAATATGCATCATCTGACCAGGTTGTGAAATTTGACCCGGTGGAGACTGCCATTTAGTTTGGGAATTTTACTAATATTGCAAAACAAATGCCATCTATACATTTTTTGATTGCTGTTGTTGTTTTTCTTTCTACTGACTGGCAGATACTGTTACAGCAACATGAAATTTATATTCCCCAAATGCAGAATATCATCAAGAGGAGGGATGCAGAAAAAACAACAGAGCTATTTGCTATATCAGCGGTTAAATACCACAAACAAAAATATGTTCTTTTTTTATTTTTATGGTTTAACTGTAAGTGTATCCTATACTTCCCATTATTGTCTTCTTTAAACCATTCTTTGTTTCTGTGTCATTCTCTCTATCTAGGTCGTTTTCCATCTCTCTCTCACTTCCTCTCTCCTCCATCCCTATAGGAATGTTTCTAGCCAATAGTCCGATAAATTACAAACAAATTTCCAGTGAGATGTGTTGCTATTAGGCTGTATAGTATGCTTTCACAAATCGATTAGCACTAAACAAGTTATTGTTCTATAGGCTCAGTTTATGATAAAACAATTACACAATCACAATAAAGCTCCCAAACTCAGGATCAACGATAACCTGGCGGTGCTAAACAGTTACTGTACAGTTCACATAACATATAGATTGCCAACTTTTAAAGCATTATGCTAAAAAACTGAACCATTTCTTACCAACAACAGCATCAGTTGTTTCAACAAGTGCCTTAAAACAACGTTTGTTCATGTTCATGTAGTAAAGTAGCCATAGTAATTATGATGGGTGGAAAGAATATCGACAAAATGTCGAACCATTGAGCTTGCTATTTGTTTGACCCATAACCTTAGCTAACTATTTATTATAACCATGACAACAGGGGTCCCCTGATGTAACAAAGTGAAATTCTAACCCAAACCTCCATGTTGTCATAAAGCCATGCTTTAACCACGGTGTTAGCACATCATAAAACACACATACAGTCACATCAACAGCGCAGATAAATCATGCTGTCCTGTCTATAGATTCAGAAAATGTTTCACTCTGTCGCTGTCATTTAATTTGGAGGATTTGTTGGTCATTACAGATCTTGAAACTCACAGCATTTCCCACTCTTTTCCACATGATTTACAAGTCTGCTCTGTCAGAGTATAGTCCTAGCTGTAACCTTCCTGGTGCTTGAATTACAACCAATATTCCCACCCTGTGTAAATACATATGCTCCTTATTTATTTAACAAATGTGTTTGCAGTGTAATTTCATGCTGAATTTGCATACCAACACCAAGACTTTCAATTTAAAGCTAGCATAACTTCTAAGACTTTCCCAAATTTGGCCAATTCCCTCCAGCTTTTCTAATCCAAAACATAAAAACCCCACCTAATAAATTAAAATGGAAAGCAGTTGTGTCTTGTACATTAGCTCATATCTCTTTCATGTGTTCCTCTTCCTGTTTTTCTTTTCTTCTCTCTTCCTGTATCTTTCATGTCACCTTCTGGCTGTTTTCTCTTTTTAACTTCTCATAATCCATTCTTTTTACCCCATTACTGTATTTATTTCTCTCTCTCCTTCTCTCTCTCTCTCTTTCTCTCTCTCTCTTTTGATTAGACAGTTTTATTGTGGAGAAAAGCAGAGTGCAAATGTCCATTAGAGAACATTTTACTCCCCCCTTTTCCAAATTCAAAATGACAGGCCCAGTGATGTGCTGCTAACGTGTGTGTTTGTGTCTCTCTGTGTGTGTCTGTGTAGGTGTGTGTGCGTGTGTGTGTGCGTGCGTGTGTGTGTGTACACCTTCCAACCACTCTCCATGAGCTGTCTATTATCCAAGCCAAATCAGAATAATATATGGGGCTAAAGGCTGCTAATGTGCGTGCGTGTGTGTGTGTGTGTGTAGGTGCGTGTGTGTGTGTGTGTTTGCAGAAAAGAAAAAAGAACCCTAAATGACAGCCATATGAAACTATGTGCAGAGGCGATTGGCCTAGTGTGGGTTTTCTTAAATGACGGACAGGTGGGAAGTCTAATCCCATCAGAGAGTTGGTTAGTCTATCCCTCAGGGCCCGCCCCTGTCTACTGAGTGGGCCCTGATTGGATGATATGATTCTTAAAGTCAGATGGATTGGATTGCCCGAGGCAGAGAACAAGTGAAATGGGCAAAGGGAGAGGGAGGGAGACTGTGAAACACACAGAGAAAAAGATTGCTAGATGAAATCTGAGAGTGAGAAAGATGGATGGATTGCATTGCAGGGAGAAAATATACATCTGAGAGAGACTAATAGGGAAAATGTGAGACAGTAAGAGATAGACGAAAGACAGAGGGAAGTAACTGTAAATTCAGACAGATCACTTAGCTTGAAGGGAGACGAATATGGATTTAAATAAATGACTCAGCTTGGGGATATCACTGGTAAATGGGAGTGAGTGGGTGGTTGAGTTTTGGGACTTCTGAGTAGGTTTTTGAGGAAGAGAAAGGAAGTCGGGTGAAAGAGGGGTGTAATACGCTAAAACCTCTTTCCATAGTCTGTGTGTTACTGCTCTGCTGTTTTGTGTTTCATTCTCTGGGTAGGTTTTTAGGTTGTGAAAGAGCACACAGTTATTGTTCAAGTCTTTAATAAGAAGCAGCAAGGGTGCATCATGCTGCAGTTTATTAAAAACTTTTAACTGCGGCACCACTTTGAGCTCTGACATGGCAGAAACAACCCCTCATCCACTAAGAGCTAAAGCTTTGAGTAGTTCCAAAAAATGAAACCGCCACTGTAAAATCCCTCCCCATATCAAGTTGTTGGAGTGGGATGGTTCTTGGACATTGGACCATCCTGTTCAATCTTCTCTTTGCTGTGGACCCAACTCAACTATACATGGAACACCAGGTACAGAGAGGATACCCACCTGATGCACATGTACCTGTTCTGTATCTGTTTCCAGAGAAATTTCTAATTTTAAGACCACTTTTAAGACTTAACATTTATGGCAGAACATCTGAGTGGTCCATAGCATGGACTACAAGCCAGTGCAGCTAGCCAATGTAAGTTATCCCAAGACATTTCAATGTAAATATAAAGAGGGCATTTAGGTGAGTAGAAGGGATTCAAGGACATTTTAAAGATGCAGAACATTAGGTAGGGAATTGACGATGGTGTTGCCGGTCACAGGGCTCAGTAGTTTCGTAATGGCACAGCCTGATACCCACTGCAGGGCGTAATGATAGGATCGATAACTTCATATATGACAACAACATACACTAACAGGCACATAGAAGCACAGCGTAGGTTATACGCACATATACAGGCTTAAAATTCTGAGTTGAAAAAAAAACCAACAACGTTAATTCAAGAAATAAAGTCACAAGAGTGGTCTGAAATATATTGTGAAGTAATGACAAATGCCTGGTGGCAAAAGTGGTCCAAACAAATTAGTACAATGTGACACGAGCCACTCAACCAACAGGGTCGTTGCTGTTAAGGTCTGACATTGAAAGAACAAGCAGAGTTTCCTTTAGGGGACAGCACCAAAACAGCAGCAGGTGGTCTGACAGGCGCACAGTAAGAAGTGGGATTGTTACAAGGGCTACACGTTCATGTACATCATATCGAGGCATGACCATCAATTAACCTCAACACAAAGGCCAAGAATAAAACATGTCATTTTCTTTCAAACAAGCCTGAGGTCTGTGTGTCAGAGGTTCCTGCGTGCATAATATCATATTTTAACTGCAGGCAGATCATTATAAGTCAAAGTATGTACTATTTCAGAGAATTAAAATGCAGACTGCTACGCTGATGAAGGCACCTGAGCATCTGTTGTACTATTTGTACATTTTTTTATAGCTTATAGGGCGTGTGTATACAATGACAAGAAAGAGTTATGACTTTTTGACACTTTAGAAAAAGCTGCAGAAAAACATTCACTGACTCATTTTAAGTTTTCAAAAACTAAAAACCAAAAATACCGTTGTTTTTCCCTATGTGACATTTCTGCACACTTTGTATGTGTATGTTTGACTGTGTGTCCATCTTTGCTTTTAAAGTTATAAAAATGTGAACTGCATTCAGCCACTACTTTTTACCAAAACATACTTTAAACAGTGAAGCCTTTTGTCTGTTTGTGCCTGAGTTGCTGCTGAGGAGTTAGGAAAGTTTCCAGCAATTGTCTGTGGAAGGTTTGTACAGTTGTTGTGGTGTTGTTTGCGGTATCTGATGAAGGTAAAGACAGTTTTTATGGCCCCTGTGTTTTCAACAAGTCCTAACTGCTGAGATCCACACTTTTACTTCCTCTCTGCTACTTTTTCTCGATGCTTTTCCTTTGCTCTTCTTTTACCTCTCTGTGTCTCTTCAATTTTTTTCTCGCTTTGCTTTCTCTGTTGTTCCCACTCCTGTTTGTCCTGCTCGCTCTCTGTGTCTTTCTCAGAAACAGAGAGATTAAATCCATTCTTCAGTGTCCTCAAACCTCCAACTCAGCTGTTTACTTGCAAAAACACCAATACACTTGTGTGTGTGCGTGTTTGTGTTTCTGTCGGGTTTTGCATCTGTGTCTGTATCTGTGTGTGTGAGCCCTCTGATACAGATACATATTTTTTCCTTCTTACCAATTATTAACAACATATAATAGTAATAGCAGGCCTAGTATGAAGTTCATTTAGACTAATAATATCTAACTTTACTCCTTTCATTTTAAGTTAATGAACAGTAGGCAATGATATTACATATTGTTGAGATTTTAAAGCTAAAATAATGTTTATTATTTTAGGAGATTTATAAGGCTTGTTTTAACCACAACGATATAAAGCTTTTTGTAGTGAAAGCCTTCACATAATGTTTGTTTCCTGCTGTCTCCAAACTGAATGTGACTGGTTTCTCATATTTAAAAGTGCTTTCAGGCTCCATGGGGACAAAATGCCATGTGCCCAAAGTAAAAGTGTTTGCTGCAGTCTGCTCTGGAACCATTAAAATTTAATTTTATACCTTCTGTGACAGAAACAGAACACACGGTTGATGTATGAAGCCATCTATCCTGAAAAGTTGTTTCACTGACATCAAGGTGGTTTTCTTTGTACATTTGTGCCAAAATAGTAGAAAGGCAGAGACTGCTGCGGATTGATGTTTACTTTAAAGGAAAAAAGATGACATTTTAGTTTAATGAATAGTTAATGCCAATAGTTTGGCAGGAGTTGTTTAGACTAGCTTAGTAAAAATGCTAATTATCACAGTTACAATTCAGGTTCTGTACAGATTAAACAAAAAAGATATAAATAATGATAGCTTGATCAATAAAACGCTTTAGAGGTGCTAATAAGTCGATTCTGTTACCTGTGAGAGTCAAGCTGTTTCAACCTGTGTCCAGTCTTTGTACCAAGATAAATTAATTGGTTGGTGGCTGAAGCATTATATTTAACAGACATAAATTAAATTGCTATCATCTAATTTACCATCAGGTAGTGAATAGGTGGATGTCAAACTATTCCTTTACCATAAAGACCGAATCTTTTTGTGGATTTTTTTGTATGTATAAAAAATGAGTGAAACAACATGATAATTGATTAGCTTTAATGCTGCTGGCAGACATATTTTCGAACCTTTGAACCAGCTTTTCTGTCATCACATCTAATTTTGATATTAAATTCCAGTACTATAGGTTGAGTATTTTCATAGTGTGTTATAGCTACTTTTGCATAAGTAAAAGATAAATGAATATTACTTGCCCACAGCTGCGTGTGTGTGTGTATGTCTATGTCAACCAGTATTCATGCATTAATTCTTTCTGTGTCTGTTGCCATCTCCACATCATGTGTTTGGCAGCTCTCGTGAATCTATTTTGGCACTTGGCTGAGCGATTTTGTGCCATGTGGACACACACACACACACACACACACACACACACACACACGCACACAAACACACACACAAATAATAAAGCAAAGAGAATCTATGAGAGGTTAAAGGAGAATTTGAACTGAACAAAAAACAGGATGGGTAATAGAATGAGAATTAAATATGAGACAGGCAATAAAACAAAACAAAAAGTTGCAAGAAAAGCAAGAACATTTCTAAAAAAAATATACAACCAACTTTCAGCCTCAGCACAATTTAAAGAGGTGAGTGGCAAAAGCAACATATAACCTTTTTACTCTTTAGCAAGGCGCTCATACAGCTGCAGCAGCTGTAAGGTATGTATAGTTTATGTTACTACAATAATGTTTTGACCACTTGGGGCAGCAGAAAAAAAGCTGTGATCATGGCACTGACCACCTTTACACACTGAACAGATATGGAGCAACAGTCATTTATTCATTTGCATGTTTCTGTTCACCTGATGAATAAAAGTTCCATTATTGTTTTTGGTCTCCTGAGTGAAATGTTGCTTAATAATGTGCTAAAAAGGTAGTGCACAGTATGGTGTGGTTTTAGAGTTTTTTCACTGATTTCAGCAGCCTACTGTAGCCAAAGCTGATGCTGCAGTTGTGATCTGTAAAACCAAAACAGTGAGCTGAAAGATACTAAAATGCTCTGTATAGCTGAGATGAACTGCAGGATCGGGTGATAAATACCTGTGGGTTGCGACAGCTTTCACGTTATAGCCACCTATTTCACATTATATCCACTGTTAATATAAAAACCTAGCTGTCATTGATAGTATTATTTAGTAATTCATTTGTAATTTGAAAAACACATACACACCATGCATATATGGCAGAAATTAGCATGTAATCAGCTTTCTTGGATATATTTTTTTTTTTACTTAAACCTCCTGTGTCACTGAACTATAAAGTTTCTCCAAATGTTGACAAAATGAACGAAAACTTGATTTTTTAGTGTTCCTTTGAGTAATTCAGTCATAGCAGGAGTCATAAAGCAGGAGTCATTCAGCAAACCTGTGGTCGAAATGAACTTGGGCAATGGCTACAGTGATAGTTCAAGCAGAACCATTGTGCATTCCCTTGACTTCTGCTGTCTTATACCTTCACTGGAAACTAAATCTTGCAACAGTAACCAAGTGCCGTTTTCACACTGATTTACACCTGGAATATAAGAATGATTTGGAGAAATAGTTTCAGGCAGCAACAGTCTAACATCCCTTTGATGTTAACAAGCGGTAAATCAGGTTTCAGAGAGAGAAGAAGATGAAGAGGGAGTCTGCAGCATGGGAGAGGGAGGGCGAGGCAGAGACAAAGGAAAACGAGAAGGTCAAGACAGGGAAATAGTGGATGTTGGGGAAGATTACATAAAGTTAAAGGAAGAGAAGAGAAAGAAGAAATTGAAAAGAGGAAGCAGAAAGGAGAAGGGTTGGGCACCTTTCCTTTTATGTTAGGGTAGCAGAAGTGGAGAGAAGAAAGTAAAATTGAAAGAAATTAAAAAGGTGAGAGGAGATAGAGAGGAAACGCTTTAGCTCTGCTGTACGAAATGTTAACCCTTTTAGAGATCAAAGAGTTTCATAAGGGAGCTTGAAAACATGTCACACTGCACAAAATGTGTGCACGTCCTGTATGTGCTTGTTTGTGTTTATCAGGGGAAGGGGAAATTCTGTCGTCAGCCTGATCTGGTCTGACCACAAATTAAATCAACCAAAACCAGATGCAAAAACTAAATATATCAACATTTTTGCTCAATGTCTATAAAAAATTAACCCTTACTAAACACGTGTTTTGTCGTATTGCGTACGTGGTTTTCAGCCTCTAGGTGGCAGAAAGAAAGGCCAGGCTTATTAAGTTATCAAGCGTAAGTGTAACATCACCCACTGGTTTGTGAACAACCATTATGAAGCTTTTCTTTTTCTTTTCTAATTTTTCTAGATTTTTTTTTTTTTTTTTTTAAGCAGAAGAACACTACACTAACTATAAAACATATTTTACGTTAAGTCTTGGTCTGGAAACAGCTGTCTTAATGGAATGTGAAACCAGAAAGTTTTGCAAAAGTGGAATGAGGTGGAAAAACATTGAAAGGTGAGACAGACAGGCAGTGGGAGTCAGACAAACTACATCAGACAGAAAGACAGAGAAAGTTAGACGAAAGCAGAGCATGTTAAATGTGAGTGAAATAGGATGCAATGGGGAGAAAGAATGAGGTGCAGGATAAGTGTAGCGTGGAGAGATGAAAGAGGGTGTGAGAAATAAAAAAAAGGAATAAAACTGAGCAAGAGATGAAGGAGGATAAGTGTAGGATAAAGAACGAAGGGGAGGAGAAGTTATGCCAGGAATGGATGGATGGCTGTAGGGGAAAAAAAATCAAAAGTAATGAGAGGGCAGGATACGAGAGAAACAGCATGACAGGCAATATATAATAAATGCAGTTTTACAACAATCGATATGATTTAATATTTACCCTTGTTATACATTTTATTTTTGTACAGTTGGATGCTTTTTGCCGGCATTTTGCAATATATTAACTTTTTTCTTTCAAAGCATTTAGAAATGAATACATTATAAAATAGATCTGACATTAAAATGAAATGGTGTTTACACAAATTGCAGCAATTGTAGATGACCTATTTTTGTTCCATCCAGGTCTTTGACTTAAGTTCATCCATACAATACTGTATATATACAGTATAGCTCCCACTGCAACATGGGAGATCATAACGATATGCTTACATTGGGTTGTTAGTGTCCTTCTCGCATGAATCCATTGTTGCTAAAACATGTGGGATGACTTTCCAAAAAATGTCATCTCAGTCAGTCACACAGTCAAACAAGCAGGGAGGGTGAAAATGAAAGTGACTGAAATCTTTGGCTTTTCCATTGTTCTGCCTGTCAGATTGTCTGTAAAGGTTATGTTCACTTTCTGAAATACAACCATGATAATGCAGTGTCTACATTTGTTTGTTGCCGTGTCAGTTTCATTCGAATCATACTGTCCAAAAAGTAGATATTTGCATTTCCATCATTAAAGAAACAGAAAACATGTAATGGTGCTTTTAAGGAAACATTTTCCACATTTTCCACAGACTTGACTGTCTATGAAAACTAAAGGTAAACACATGGTGATTTTATACTTCAGTCCATGGTGTTTTTGGTAAAAATAAATCTGTATTTCCGGTTTGTTTTAACATAGCATGATTGGATGGGAAGTTATGATATGACATTTGAGAAAAGTATTATTATTTGTTCCTTGATGTGTCCTAATATGAATCTTTAGCTGGGTCAAGTCTAGAGAAATCATTATTTACTCTATAGGGTAGCAGTGACAGTGTTATATATGAGATGTATTAGACCATAACAGCAACAGAAGATCCTTTACCTAAAACAGCTACAATTGCCAAGAGCGCGGTAGTGTTTCCATCACCTCGTCTCATTTCATTTGAAGGGTTATCTGAGTGAATCAGACCTGGTGGCATTACTATACAGAAATAGCTGATGTTCTCACTGATAGTCTTCTTTGTGTCTCCTTGGAGTACATTTAAGTCAAAGTACTTGCAACAATGTAAAAATGCTGCCATACAAACCATATGTTCAAAATCCTACTTAAGGATTACACATTAACAATACAGTACATTTTTTTAAAGCTTTAAAATGTCATGTGATTGATATTTGTTATTCCATATATGAGAGTATCAATGAGACCAGGGTTCTGGTCACTGGTGACTTAGTCTCTAACTTATATCAGTGCTGTGAAAGCAAGACTATATTTTTCATAGTGTTTCTTTTTGCCCTCCAGCCCTCCTCATTTTTTACAACAGCTCTCCTCCATCCATTGGCACACAATTTAAAATGCAGTGTAAAGGTTTCCATTATTCCCGTGGGTGTTCTTATGTCTTCAAGGTAATTACAGTAGTGTCTCAAAATTAATATGATTAACTGGTTTTAGAATGTTCCATGTTGCACTTTTAATCAAATGCGTCAGATTGGTGGAGGTGACAAGAGCTCTCTGGGTATTCACAAACCCAAAATGCCACAATGTAGCAGTTAAAAGCTACAGAAGCATATTATTAACCTTTCTTTATAGGGCACATTGTAAAACAAAAAGTATTCCAAAGTGCTTAACAAGATGAATAAAAATGTAAGTAATCAGTTACAAAATATCTGACTTGCTGCAAGAGCATGAATGTTCTGATGAACACTCGCTCCAGGCTGTGCTTAAGGAATGCAACAGCGGCTGCATCTGTTTCTGTGAAAATCACTGAGTCAAGTCTGTTTGAGGTCAGACGTGTCAGGCTCAGCATGAACACTGTCCCAAACTCAACCAAACTAATTCCCTCCTCTTTTGCTCTTTTCAGGTTACCCCAAGCTGTGACCAGGTTTTGGTGAATGGTAAAGAAATGCGTGGCCGGCAGTCTTTGGCAGTCAACTTCACCTACCTGCACCTTTCTGCTCAGCTGCTGCTCAATGTCTGGGTGCCCAAGCTACCTCTGCAGATAGACGTGTCAGATACTGAGCTCAGCCAGGTTAAAGGCTGGAGGGTACCAATCATCACTAACAAAAGGTAAATTACCTGATAGACTTTAAGAGAACAATTGGGTGATACCCCACTGGGTGTGAGCATAAATATCAGTTTGCATTTTATATTAAACTAACTGATTGATTTTAAAAATCAGTAAGCGATCATCTTCTGGTATCATCTACAGCTCCCAGTGGTTAGTCCTCCTGAAATGACCAGCTATTTTTGGCTGCAGTCCACAGTAGAGCCAATCCAGTACTAGATTATGAGTTGTTTTGGATGGCAGTTGTTTTCTGTTTGTATTCATCAGCAGACATATACTGTACTCCAATACTAATATATCTGCAATAAGCTAATATTAGTCCACATATCATCCTAGCTAATTTATTAGTCTTGCACATGATGTTTGCAAGAGAACAGCTCGTGCTTTGGTCCATGCACTTGTTATTCATTAAAGCATTCAATGCATATTGTTTCTTCAGCAAAAGTACTGAGTTTCAGTACGTGATCCAATATGCAAACACAAGCCGCAAGACCAGAATTATTTGAACTGTTTATAAAACAAAGGTGGGTGTGCTGTATTTTAGATAGTAGGGTCGCTGTTCTGAGACAGGAAAAGCAGCGTTAGCAACTGGTTGATCACACATAGCAGTTTTTTCGGTGATAGAATCAGTTACCACTTGAGAGACTGAAGGATCTGGCAGATTCTGGGTGGTTGAGTTGATTCTTTTGTACTGGTCAGGGGATAAGCTGACTAGTAGGAGGTGTCCAGAAGCACACACACATGGACATATACAAACAGTGCAAGAGACAAAGCCTCAATCCTAACAACAGAATACAAGGAGACTGTAAAAGTTTGATCTAATTTGATTTATGATGTTTCTTTGTGACTGAGAGAAAATAGAGAATAAACCAAGGAAATTGTGTGAATGTGAATGTGTGTCTTGGATTTTGTGAGCGTGATTCTTTTTGTTTGTGCGTGTGTATGCATGTGTTTGTGCTCGTGTGTGCATGTGTGATATAGTGCTTATTGAATGGAGCAGTTGAGAGCACATATTGTTCCAGCCAGTCTATGATTTCCTATGAGGTCAAGGCCTCGCTGGCTGTACTGATGACAACTATTATGGCTTTAGCGTCATTCCCACTGAATGAAGCATTCAGTCACTTAAACACACACACCCATACACACACAAGTTCACTCAAAAGGGAGAGAGCGCAAATGGGTGTGTGAGTGTCAGTTTTTTGTTGTTGTTGTTGTTGTTGTTTTAGTTTGTTTTTTAATGTGTTTGTGTATATGTATGCTTCTCGTGTGTAGGGAGGGAAGGAGGGCGAAGGCCTAACAATACACACATATGTAGATATCAAAAGAAGGAATGTAGAATAGAAATAGAATAGAAAATAGAAATCTACTGTTTCTAAACTACACATCTCTATTTACTTTGCCATTTAGTTTTAGCTCCTGCTGAGATGATTTTTATTTATTCACTTTTTTGTTTAATACGTTGTTTGTTTAACTTAAAGGATGTCTTAATATTATAAGCTAAGATTGTTTTTCATGAGCCACTGCACTTACTGAAAAAAAAAATAAAAAAACAATTGCAGCATTTATGATTGTCTATCACTTAGTATTTAGATTTAAAACTGGATCCAGATTTTCTATTAATAATAATAATAAAAAAAATGAAACATTTAGAACATGGAGCCTCCTTTGCAGATGCATGTTGTCTGCTTTCTATGTTTTTCTTTATTTGTGCTTCTATTTTCTTTTTTTTCTATTTCTACATTCTGTCACTTCTACTCCTCTTTCTCATAGTCTCACACTCGACTGTTATGTTTAATGAGATCTTTCAACAAAATGAAATCTAAACTTTTGTGTATTTCCTATGAGAATGGAGCTATGACAGTATGCACATTGACTTGGCCAGAAACTTAAATATAGAGAAGGGGATGGGTAAGCAAGCAGTTGCTACATTTGGATACACAGAATCCAGTGTTCTTCTTTAACTCAAATTCAGAGACTTAGTTTTAGAAGATAAAATATAAGCTTACTAACTTGCAACACACTCAGATATGTCTTCATACTCCTAATGGTTGTGTTTCATTTCTCTTTGCATGCATGCCTGCATGCTTCTCTGACTTTGTGTTTGACTGGACTTGTATGCGGCCATGCGTGAGTGTGTGTGCATGGTTATCTGTGTGTGTTCCCCACCTTGCCGCCTTTCCATTTTGCTCTGCTGGGCCTATTTTTCAATTTCACCAATTTCTGCTCAGATAGCCACCAACCTGTTCCCACCCAGAGACACAAACAGATACACATGCACCTCTTTTCTCCTCTAACCACTATCTCACAGAGTGAAACACAGCTACTATTAGGCACACACTCTCACACAAACACTTGCAACTGGGGCACTGGTAAATGGAAAGAGAATTCTTGTAATATTACCTTGGTTTCACACTCCGGGACAGTTATAGGACACAGATGTAGTTTTGTGTGTGTGTGTGTGCGTGCATGTGTGTGTGTGTGTTTGTGTGTGTGTGTGTGTGTGTGTGTGTGTTTATGTTCCTGTGTGAATGCCTGCCTGCATGTGGTATTGTGTAGATATTACACAGAGGGAGGCAAAGAAGAAAAAAAGTGTGTTTCTTAGGGTGTCTGGGTATAAGAGAGAAATAGAGGTGCTCCACAAGGGAGTGAGGGAGAAAGGTTTTCTGTTACTGATAGTGTATTCAGAGCATTCTCAGATTCATTTTACTTATTATTCAGCCTCCTAGGCAGTGAAATCACACCAAGTATATATACTGATTTGATATATTTCAAATTTTATATGTGAATATTTTTAAATTGTTTAGTTTTTAACACAAATCGTGCTTTATTAGGAGCATTGCACAGTGGCAACAAATGGGAAAAAAATGACAAAAGAGATGACAAAGTGCAAATTAAATCAGTGCAGATATTTGTTGCATAATTGTACCGCTTCATTTTTAGTATTTGAACAAGATAACGTAATAAAAGGTTATTTAAAAACTATGTTATGAGGCTGGTTGAGTGGCACTGCAACTGTCTTTTGAAATATAGGTGCTGTTGACAGAAATAAAGTCATGAAACGCCAATCCCACATCATTTGAAGTTTATTTGTGTTTGTAATAAAAAGAACAATAAATATAGCAAATAACAAATACACAATAACAATATACCAACAACATAATATCAGAAGTATAAGTAAAGGTTAAACTAAAAACTAGAATTTAATATGTTTCCCCATTTCACTCAGGCAGGTTTTATGTTGTCTATATACTGATAGCATTCAGCATGGAGTATACAATACAATAATACATAGAGTGGTGTGTCATCTGCATAGAACATACAACCCAGTAAAGATACATTTTTGAATGTCAAATGACAAAAGCTGTTTCATTGCTGTGCTGGAATCAGAAAGCACTCGCTGTAGCAAAGATATCTTTTCAAATACACAATATGTTTTAGTCGACGAACCTCTTCTAGAAAGTTTGCTTTCGAGTCTAGTTTCTCCAGCTATAGGTAAAAATAAAATCTTGTAGAAATTAATTTTGTGTCCAGCCTAACTGCTTATCTCTCTTAAGACAACACATTAAGCACATATTGGAACTTATGAGCTTCCTTTTAATCATTGCTTTAAACGTAAAGTATAGTTTGAATTTGGGAAAACAGCTACATCAGTATGGGACCTTACAGATGTAGCTGAAATGGAACTCCATTCACAAGGGAAGACAAGACAAATTACAATGGTTTAAGTGTACTGTTTAATAAAAACTCACCTGCAGACAGTATTACCAAAGAATGGAGCACAAGGCCAGGCAATTCAGGAAATCCACACTACAACTTAAGTGTTTTAAAAATTTTGTTACAGCTGGATTAAAAACTGAAGTGTCTTTGATTTGACTGAGAATGTAACCTGGAGCAGAGATTATACAGTAGATTACCTGGAGCGAAGTGTATAAGAGTATAAAAATGGCATTTAATTACCTGATAATCTCACCCTCTCTTCTCTCTGTCTCATTTATCTCCTTTCCTTCAAGACCCACGAGAGACAGTGAAGATGATGATGATGATGAGAGGAAAGGCAAGGGCTGCACCCTACAGGTATTATTTGATTGGTTTGCATATCACACTGTTAGAGAGAGTTATTTAATCTCTTTTTTTTTTCAATTTCACTATCCCTAAAAACTAGCTTTACTACTACATACAGTAGTGAGGATGAATTGCAATTAGCTTCAGTTGCTTGAGGACACTGTGCAGTTAATGCGAGGTAAAGCATTAGTCTAATGTAAACTTCTATCTCTATCTTGACCTTTCAGTACCAGTATGCCTTGGTGCGAGTCCTCACACATTTTGTCGCAGAACCCTCTGACCCAGGAGGAGAAATGGTCTACATGTTAGGAGCAGACTGGCAAGCTGATATCACTCATTTGGTGTTGGATCAGCTAAAGGTAGTAATGCACAAATATTCATGTATACTCACATGTAACCAAATCTTCCTTCCTTTCTCATTCACTTTCAGAGAGATCAGCACCACTAGGGCAATCTAGCCTGGTTAGCTGATGCCTGTCAGTTTTTATGTTATCTTCTATTAGGACTGATGTATGACTGAGGTGTTGAATAACAACACAAGCTATTTTATGTGGTACAAATTCAGGATAAATGCATGAAAGTCTAAAAGATCAATAATTAACAAATTAATTCATTTCTATATTAGTAGCTGACAGCTGTGTCTATGCTCCACAGGTAGAAGATTCTCGCATTGCCAGACTGGTAGACGGACGAATCTTGATCGGACGGGACCTGGGGATCACCACTATACAGGTATGTACCCAGTGGTGTAGTGGTGCCTGGAGAAGAAGTTATGCTCTTAATTTATGCTCACAATATTTTTTTTTTTTTTTGGCCCATCCAGCAGAGGATAAGCATCATGTTACATAGAAGACTACACTTATATACATTTAGTCCACCTAAAAATAGGTCAGTAATATTTGGACATTGTTATGTAACTTCTGCTGCTATCCCTGATTTCTTTACACATTTTCAAATCTAAAATACTTTTTAAACTGTGGCCTGGATGATTATTTGGCCATCAAGTCAACATTTTAAATTCAATATTTTCTTTATCAATTGCCAATGTCTATCCTTACTTTCCATCTCGACTAATAGTCTAGATAATCATTGTGTTGTTTTAAAATTAAGCCTCTGCCCTCACAGAGGACACTTTTTTAATTTTGTGCATGTGCATATTAACACATTTTCACGTGTGACATGGAGCAAACTCATTTAGTTTAACAGTGTAGCCAGTTGACGTTTATCAAATGTAATAAATAATTTTGAGTTACAGAACACAGCCCTGGAAGTGGCTGGCAAGCAAGACACAAAGAGACCAAGAGCTAGATGAGCTAGGTTAGCAAGAAAGACAGAGTTGAGTGAGGCAATTAGACTAGACAATGCAGACTGAAGATACATGCGTCATATGTGCGAGTCTATCTCCCCTACACCACTGTACAGTATGTATCCTCTGTACTATTGTCATCACTATAAAAGTGAGCCAGTCTGTTCTCTTTGACATTATTTTAAACTTTTAATGACGCAAAACCTGAAAAACAACTAGTCTCTTAACTGAAGGACACTTGGACAACAATTCGAGAGAAAGGCGGATGATTATGTGAAGCACGGCGTAATTTAGCAACTCCAATTGCAGCCATAAGCACTCCAGTGATGTAAACATTATCCTCTCTTTCTTCCTCTCTTCCAGTTATAAGCCTTGCCTGCTTGTTACACAATTAACCACAATTAACTGTCGGATTTGGCCCTGACATCTCAGTGTGATGTTCAGCAATTACACACAGACACGCACTTACATTGGCACACAGTGAACACACTCGCACACATGTTGAATTCCAATAAGCCAGTCCATTGTGACTAAATGTGACAGTGGAGGACAGTCCTGTGGCTTACTGTCGTACTTACATTACTGGTATGCGGTTTTATAGCAGAGCAGCCCACCAAATATATTACAGTCAAAGTCAATACTATTTTTGTTGTACTGTATCCTACTGCGTTGCATCGCCACCTTCCTGCAACAATATATCAACTATATATTTGAAGTCCTTATGATAGCTCTGAAGAAAATGTTGTGTGTTTGTGTGTGTGTGTGTGTGTGTGTGTGTGTTAGAAGTGGTTTGGCATTGGGATTTGTTCAAACAGCTGAGTGTGTGTTTGCATCCGTTCCACTGGGGACCGCTGCATTCATGCACGCATACACAGAAACACACACATACAGTGTCACACACTGTCTACATGCATACAGACAGCTGTGCTCTGTTTGGGAGCCAGGAGAGAGAATTTACCCAGCATTCCCATCGAGATGCCAGAGTCGACAGCCGTCATTTGATAGTTTGACATTTCAATTTTACCCCCCAGCTCCGTCTCCCTGAGTCTCGATCTTCCTCTTCTCCCCGTCTTCTCTCTCTCCTTTCTCGCCCCAAGTCTCTCCCTCCTATTCTCTGTCTGTCTTCAAGAGCAACCCCAGAGCCGTCAATCATTGCATTTTGGTAGCTCGCTGAGGGTGGGATTGAGTTTGATGCCCCGACACGTTCACTGAGAGATTTTCTTTGTACACCAATCAGATCTGCCTGTCCTCCTGTCGCCAGGCGGAGCAGTACACTATAACACAGGGCTCCTAATCTCTGTCACTGTCTGCTGCTCCGTCTCTGCATCTGTACCTCAATCTCTTTCGTGCGCTTTCTTACTGCCCCCTCTCACTTTCTGTCCTCCTCTATTTGTCATTGTCCCTCTCTCGCTGACACCTGCTCCATTTATTTAACTCTTGCTCACTCACAGTCTCTCACTTACACTCTTTCTCTCTTCCCTTTTTATTTCTCTTTAAACTCTTCAGTTTTGGCCTTGTGCTTTGTTAATGCTAAGTTGCCTTAGTTGAATGCTGAGACATTAGAGAGCACAGCTGGGAGGCAAACGTGAAAACTGTGTGTGTGTGTCTGTGTGTGTGTCTGTGTGTATACTGAATCTGTTTCCAATACCTACTGTAGTGTGTGTGTCAGATATATGACACAGATTCTTTTAAAATTAAACTTAATGGGCGTCCTGGTAGCACATGTGCTCTATATATAGATGCTGAGTCCTTACCACAATGGTGTGGTTCAAACCTGTGGCCCTTTGCTGCATGGTATCTCCCCCTGCCTCCCTGTCTATCTTTCAGCTGTCCTATCAAATAAAGGACTGAATGTGCAAAAAATTTTAACTTAAATGCCACTTCATGTTTGATCTTCCGCTGCAGGTTCTATCCCCGCTGTCTGACTCTATCCTGGCAGAGAAGACGGTAACTGTGTTGGATGACAAGGTAAAATATAAAATTGCAAAAACTGGAAATTTGGGATGTATGTTCCTTTTATTTGCATGTATTATTGCTGCATGCTAAATCTCATGTTGCAGATCACTGGTTTTACAAGTGGACAGTACTTAGATGACGAGCATAAAAAAGCATAAAAGTGCCTCACAGAGAGAAAGTATACCACCCAAATGACTTGTGTGTATTGTATACTGAAAGAAAAAGGCCATGGTATGTTCATCCATAATTCTTCCGAGTCCATCCATTATGGTCATTTAAAACTTACTTTTATACTCTAGCATGTTCAATGTCTTAAAAATGTCAGTTATAAATATTGCAAGCCATTCTATCCCTTCATTTTATTTTGCCACTCTACTGCAATACTGCTTCAACTTCAACTAATTTCCCCACTGAGTTTCTGAAAATGTCATTATACTTCCAAAGGTCTTGAATCTATCACCACCTTAAAAGTGATTTAGTTATTTAACATCATACAAGAGAATCATCATCAGTACCAAACCTCTTCTCTCAAACAAGATTCCCCTTCTTGTCCTTTGTAGCCACTAAAACGGGAGCAAACAAGTAAATGCAAAACTTTCTTGTTGCTTCCGAGGGACCAACAGTATCTCTTGTTTGTCTAGGTCACCATCACAGACCTGGGAGTCCAGCTGGTTGCATCTCTGTCCCTCAGTATGTCGGCGAGTTCTGGAAATTATCAAGCTATACAGCTAACGACTGCAGCTACAGACCTGCTACACACACCTAAACAGGTAGGACACACTTTAGGTACAAACACATCTATTAAAATATCTCTGGAACATATCATATCCTCCAAGGGTTGCATTTATCAAATTTTCAAAATGTATCTTGCACATGCACACATATGATAAACAGACATAGACACCTCGCCTTTAGGTGTGTATCACACATACACAGACACACTGATGGACAGCACTTTAAGCTGTTCCCATCTCTACAGTAATACCCCAAAGGTTGTAATCACAGAAGTTAAACAGTAATTCTGTGCTGCGAACATTATACAACTGCTATCTCGCTCCATAATCAGTTTCTAATTAGGAGTGCATAACTTCCAGGCTATAGTACTACTTAGCTACAGTTACAATCACCTAAAGGTCTACAGTAAGATAATATTATTAGTACATAACCACACAAGTACATAACCACACAATATCCAAAGAAAAGAAGCACCTAAAGAACAAACACCCTCACCTATTGTACACCAACATGTATGCTACTTGACTACCATGTTACAAGCTATTCTTGACTCTCTGATCACATGGGTAATTTTATCATACTATCTCAAGCTATTACCCCTCACACCCTCTCCAGCTTCCCTTCTCTCTCCTTCTCTATTAATGTATTTATTTTTTAATCAACAGTACCCCAAATTACAATTTCTATCCAAGGGCTAATTGGTTGAGAAGCTCATTAGAATGAAAATACAGATTTGATCTTGCCTTTTATTCAAACAATAATTTCTTTTTTTAGCTGTCTGTTTTTATCTACGTCGTTCACAATGACCTGTGGTAAGATGGAGAGGGAAAGTAAGGAGGCGAAGAAATTAGGGTGAAAAAAAGAAGATGAAGAAAAACAGCAACAACAACAAAAGTGAAAATAGAGGAAGGGAAAGCGATAAAGTGCTGTTCCTCATGTTGGAACTTAATTACTTTTGTAGGGAGGTTTTTGCTGTGTTACCTGCATAATTCTTTCTGTGTTCTGATTAAAGAAAGCAAAGGGTTTTATCAAGGGAAATTAGTGAGGCAGGATCACTTAAAGACGAGCTGAGAAAATACATTATCTGCTGAACTCTGTTTTTATTAATGGAAAAGCTGCTGCTCGAAAGAAGGCTGTTGACAAAAAACATTTTTATTCTAAGCATTTGTCCTCATTGTAGTGGATACAGAGACTAGAGAAAATGACAAGAAAGAAAAATGTGGCTATGCACAAAAAGAAGTGGTTAGGTTTCAGTTATCAGTGTTCACATGTTCACCTCCTAAGACTTATCAGGGATCTCTCCTTTCGGGTAATTAATGGAAACATCCTATAGGCTATTTTAGGTTCTTCTGTATGTAGTGTCACAGACTCAAACCTTTTTGGCCACTTGTGGGCACCGGACCTAGCTGCAAACAAAGTGATAAAGTTGTGGAAAAAGTGTTGAATGTAAGCGATCCTCCTTTTTGCCCTGTTTTGGTCTCCACCAACTACAGAGAGAAATACTTGACTCTTTAGCTGCCAAATGCTTCCCTATGTCCAGCAGCTTGTTGCTAACTGTGTGTGTTGGTCTGTTACTGCATCTGGATACAACACTGAGGAGAGTGCTGGGACTGAATCAAAACAATAAGCGTAAAGATTCTAAAAAGCTTCATATAGCTGCAGAGTTTAGGTCCTTTCAGATGGGGAGTGATTCTCCACTCTGATTCACAGGCTCTCACTGTGCTTCTTATGTAAACAGACCAAAAGTCAAATGCTGATGATACATTCAGTCTTGGATGTATTGGTCTCTTCGTGCTCTGCCATGTGAATATCCTCCTGTTAACGTGCAGAGATATAGTTCAGGAAACTATTACACCAGCAGGAAGGCACTATTGGATAGTAGTTACTGCACGTTGCTTAGAAAAAAGTCAATTAAACTCCAGCAGCACGCTGGAGATGTTCCTGAGATGATCATGATCACGACAGCTTCATGGAATCACATCCTCGTGCCCACTCGCCTCTCATTGAAAATTAATTATGAGGCCTATCATTTACTCCCCATCTGAAAAGTTTGGTGATAATTTTTTGGGGGATTGTTGCAAAAGCAACATGAATGTCCCACGTGAGCATTTAAGAAGCTGTTACTAAGAATGCTATGTTACAGAAATCTATCAGTGAACAACATTGAGAAAATACAAAGACTCGAATTGAAAGCAGGAAGGGTTAGATAAAATAGCATTTGATCTTGTAGCCATACTCTGTTTCTCTTTGTTTTTCAGGAAGCTGTGATTAGTGCGTGGATCCAGTACAGTGACGGTTCAGTGACTCCTCTTGATGTCTATGATCCCAAAGACTTCCTCCTCTCAGCTGTGTCATTGGATGAGAATGTCATCTCCATAACCAATCAGGTTCTAGCTTTTGGAAGTACTCTTTGTATGACCTATAGTAAGGTTTAATGATCTGTAAAACATGGACGTTTTACAGAACTTACAGAAAGACTTTATGGTGTCCATTGTATAACATGACTAAATTTGACTGCTGCATCTGTTTACCTTCATGTTGTCTCTGTCCTCTATTAGGAGCAACACTGGCCTATCGTAGTAGCAGAGGGAGATGGTCAAGGATCACTGGTTCGTGTAGAGATGGTTATCTCTGAGACTTGCCAGAAATCCAAAAGAAAGAGTGTGCTGGCATCTGGAATAGGCAATGTGATAGTTAAGTTTGGGGCAAAAAGTGAAGAAAGAGGTGTTATGGGAAGAGGTGGACAGGACGATGGAGGAGGGATGGACAACAGCACCAGCGAGCATCGAACAAAGGATGGAGAGTGGAAATCCAACAGTGCAGCAGTGGATCGAGAGGAAGGAGCCATGAGGAAGGTGGGAGTGAACAATGGTTGGAGCAGCTGATTTCTTCTCTTGTCCAAACTGGACATCATTACTGGATCATTTGAGTGTATTCTTACTGAAACTAGTGCAAAGAAATCGACACAAACACACCTACCAGGCAGGAATGTTAGGCAATGTTTAGTCTCTTGTAACAGTGCAGGTCAAAGAATTAAGTGTTTTACTTCGCATTTATAGTAATTGTAAAAAAACTGTTTTTTTCTTCACTATACCTTCAGTGTTAACATAAGAACCATCAAAGGGTTATTTTTAACCCCCTGGGATTTTGTGCAGTTAACTCTGCAAATTAAAAACTCCCACATGACTTTTATTAATCATCTAGAGAATTATAGAGCATGTAGGCTAAAAAGAGAGAAAAAAATACAATTTATACCTACAACCACTGAGGGGTCATATTTACCCCTCATTCTGCTCCAAAATCACAACATGCAACGGACATTGTTTGAGCATCTTTTAATATTTCCCTTTACTGTCTTATTTTCCATTAATCAGGTTAGCACAACGACCAAGAGCACCGTAACCCATCGTGCTTCAGGTGGAAAAGCTGCCAGTGGAGGCAGCAGCAGCAGCCGGGGTGGAGGTCCCAGCCAAGCAGGCGACTATAGTAGCTACCCAGCACAAGTGGAGGTACCAGGCACTGGCGATAGTGAGCTGACGCAGACCACTAGAGGACTGTCGGATTTGGAGATTGGGATGTATGCCCTCTTGGGTGTATTCTGTCTGGCCATACTGGTCTTCCTCATCAACTGTGTCAGCTTTGCTTTCAGGTAAAATATTGTTGAGTCTAGTGTTTTTATTATTCAAAGGAAACTTGGCAATAAAATTATGTTGTTAGGGTAAAAATTAAGGCCTTCATCTATTAACATGTTGCAACACAGTTGAAACCTCTCTTCACCTCTCGCCACCATACGAACCTGAAGACATTAAGCAACTGGTGTTAATGAACAATGATCAATTGGCTGAATTTGGTTTGATCTAATCAAATTTTGTCCAATCTTTCAAATTATCTCTCTGCTTTCAGTTTGTATGTTTCTACTGTTTAAATAAAGGAATTCCCATTGTCAATAATAAAAATTAATTAATTCATTCATTAATTGCACTTTTTCAAAATTGTGCTTCAGTAGTGGACTAATTATCATTCTTCATCCACAGATACCGTCACAAGCAGGTCCCTGTGCTGGAGGCAGGAGGTAACATGAACCACGCCCATGACTGGGTGTGGCTTGGCAACGAAGCCGACCTTTTAGCCGACCACTCTGACCAGTGCCACGGTGGGCTGCCTGATGAGTGCACCACCATCATAGACCGTAATGAAGGAGGATATGAAGAGAACAAATACCTGCTGAACGGTGCTGGTAACACCTTGGTGATGGGCGTGGGCACAGGCATGGGCACCATTAGTGGGAGTGGTGGCACAGGTGGACACCGAGGTGTCACCCACGGACAAACCTTGCCTAGATCTGTTCCAGAACCGCATCAGTGCCTTTCAGCAATCACTACAGGTGGCAAAAATGCCACTGGCCAAGCAGAGCATCTGAATAATTCACCCCGAGCCACGACTGCAGCTGCAGTTGCAGCCGCCAAACGCAAACGCGTCCAGTTCACATCTTTTGCCACTGTTCTGCCCAATGATAATTCAGGTAGTGGTGGCCCATATACCAACTCTTCAGTCTTGGTGACCAATGGGAGTGAGGATGACATCAAGTGGGTGTGCCAGGATATGGACCTGGGTCAGTCTGAAATCAGAACCTACATGGAGAGGCTACAAGACAATCTGTGACTGAGGGGAAAGAGACTGAGAAAGGAGGGGCAGAGGATGAGGGCAGGAGGGGGAGGAAGGACAATGAGTACAATTCACCTGTAATGCCTTTGCGATGGATGAAGGGAGGGAGAATGGAAGGAACATAAGAACAGTAAAGGGCACACAAAATGTGGCAACGAGTTTAAAGGATTATTGAACAGACAGTGTAGGGGATGCTTACATTTAACTCCCCTTAGCCCCTTAGGCTGTGGAAAGCATACTGTCATCACTAGCTCACAATGAAATCAATGGTAGCAAACGATGAATAACACTTTGAATTTGTTTTATATTATTTATTATAAAAATATTAGTGTAAAAATCAATTATAAAGTCACTATTGGTTATGAATGTTTATTTTCAGAATACCAGTAAACCATTGTGCTATACAGTAAATTCAGGGTACGTTATTGGACAAACATCATTAAGCCACTGTACATTTAAACAATGGTGGCAAAACGTATTTTTTACTCACATGCCATCTTGCCAGCAGTGGATGTGGCTGTTGATTAAATATTGATATCTAGTTTTTATTTACAAACCTGCCAAGTCTGTTGAATTGTTATATAAGTCACTGATTTCTGAAGAATAGGTGCGCATCAGAGGTACAATATGTTTGTTTTTGTTCTATCATGTGACCCATTTGCATTGCTCATAAGTAAAATGTAACATGTACAAAAAATATATATATATATATTCCAAGTACTCAATTATAAATTCAGGCACCAGTGGGAGTTGCCAATCAGCACTGGATACAGGTGATCTTGGTCTTTCCTCAAACAACATAATGTGTCAAGAGGTGGAAAATGATACACAGAAAGACTGTTTCTCCCTTGGATCCAAGACAGAGGCATTTAAACTTGCACAATTACAAACAGGAAAGGACATTGGCCATATTTGAGGCTTACTTCCTGTTTCCTGAAACCTTCCAGCCAATGACGGCTTTCCCCCAGTATTCAGAACCAATCCTGTCATTCCCTGGCTCTTCTTCTTGTCTGTGATTGGACAGCAGTAGTAACTTTGTGAACTTCAGTACACAGTGAAATACTGTGAAATACTGTCTGTAAACTAAAGGGGGACCGACTGAGGTGTCTCATTGAAAAAGGAGGCTGCTTGGGCTTTGCAAAGCCTGACTGAACACTTTGAGGATTATTTAAAACTGAAACCATGTAGGCAACAAGACAGACCAGAATACCTACAGTGTTACACATGGAGCTAACAGGACAAACTGAGTGACATTACAATACAAGTGAAAATGGAGTGACACTCACACGAATAGATATGGGTTCATGAAACATGTTTGTTCTTGCTGAACATAATTATGTATTTTTTCTCCTTTTGTTTGTCCTTTTTGATAAATAGAAAGTTTTTATTATGGTTTTCCTTGTTGCGTTTGTCCTAATTTGGGAAGATATTAATTGTAGCTTTTTAGGTATATTTTTTAGGTATATATGATTCTTTTTTCTCCTAGAGATCTATTTATTTAAATTAACATTTGAGAGGGTGAGGATGGGAAGAAAGGCCAAGGGCAATGATTGAAAACCATATACCTGCTGGTGAATGATAGCACATAAGAGAACAAGTGAAAGGAAGGGGACAGAACTGGCAGAGATTGCCTCACCTTCGTTAAGCTCAGGTGACGAGTCATGAAGAACCGACAATAAAAAAGGAGAACTGTAAGATTGTTAAGATTGCAATATTTATTTATAAATGTGTTACTGTTTCAGAGTACACTGTATGTTGTAGATAAATAAACATGCTTCAAAGTGCTTGTGAATAAGATTGCAGATCACTAGCCAACAACATGGTGATATTTTGTACATTTTACAGTGCAAACATGATACACAATACTATCTACCAACACAATGTGAAAGTGATCTTATTGGTTCTTTTTCTAAAAATGTTCCTGTTTTTGTTTAAAGTATTAAATGAGTTCTTGTCTTTGTACAGGGTAGGAATCAGTTTACCTCCATAATGAGATATAAAAATGGAGATCCATAGTGCATCACACTCAAAATTGCTTGAGGTTGGTGAGTCCAAGTTATCCATTTCAGAAAGAAAACCAAACCAAATCAAATGTTAGGATGTTGGGCTGAAAACAAAGGCAGAATCTGCATTACTACAGATATAAACATTTCTGTTTTCAGCCATTTGTTTAACAAAATTCATAAAATAAATGCACATCAATGAATGGCCAAATCATCAGGATGGATTGAGAGGACAGAGAACTTGGATAGGTACAGAAAAGAGACCTGAGCTGACTCCAAATAGGGGAATTAAATGGGCTACACAGCCTCCACCAAAGCAATAGATATTTTGACTGATGATGATAACAATATTGTATGCTGTGGACTCATACACATCACTGTATCTCACCTACTCTAACGTAGCTATAAGACTGCTGTGACTGAAAGGAACAGTTGAACAGGTTTGATAGTTGGTTACGGTAGAAGTGTAGCAATGCTCTCAGAAGACAAACCTTTTGACTCTTAACATGTTAGAACTGTGAGATTGGTTATACTTTACAGCCTGTGACACCCATTCTACCTGTTATATAATTTTAAAACTGTATGGATGTCAACTGAAAAAACAAACAAAAAAAAAAACGCTATTTTTGAACAGTTATTTTTGGGGCATTTTAGCTTTTATTTGATACAACTTCTGTATGTAGCCTTTGTGGAAATACTGCAATTCACTGATTGCTGAGTAAACTACTGCTGAACTTTGGCACTCTCCGAGAAGAAAAAAAAAGCATAAAGTAAGGTTTGGTTTCTTTGTCATTTTAGCAGCTGTCAAAAGTTTCACAGAATGGCCATGATAGTAGTTGGTTGCAATTAGATGGTGCTGGATGGAGTCTTCTGTTGCTAATTTGGTTCTACCAATAACCAACAGACGTCTATGGGTGCAGAAACAAAAGCACAGTTTTAATTTATTTTTTATTTTCCACATTCCTCTTAGAGGCTTTTTTGCTTGCAAATAGATACCTAATAAGTTCTGGCAATCCATCTCCAAGAGAATTATGTTCATATTTAACCAACTGGCAACACTAATTATTATTCACTGCAGGTATTAGTTTGATGTTCGTATAGCAGTGAGGAAACTGACTGGGCATATACTGTGTTTAGTTCATACTAACAACACTGACTTCAATATTTAGTGTCATGATGCACATGGCCATTGCATTGCCTGCAAAACAGTTTTATATGAACATATTCTGACACGAAAGGTTTGGAGACAGATCTGGGTGCCTTTGAGCTGGTGGGTTCAGTTGCTCTATGTCTTCTCACTCAGTCTCATTGTACACACTTTGTGACTTTGTGTCTATAGAGGATCTGCATGGTGCTGCCTATTTTTTTCTGAGAGAAAAACAAGGAGGCCTCATTTTCAGAGAATGGTTTTACATTATTAGCCACTATAGACGTCCCCTGTCACACTCTGTCTTGCAATGACACTCAAGTGAAGTGAACATACTACCTTAGAACCACATTAGTTCTGCATATGGAAACATGCACCTCTCAACCAGCTTGTTTTCAGACCATTGCAAGTAACTTCTAATCATGGAAATATGTAAAGAAATCCCTAACAATTCCTCTTGGATGAAAACAGAGCACAGCAGTAGTTCAGCCAGCAAGCAAGCAGTAAAAAATGGGACGACTACAGTGGCTAGATATGACTGTGCTAAAAAAATAATAATAATAATAATCTAACAATTATAAAAAAAATCATATTCTGGTAAGTTTGGTCATTATGTGTCATAACAGTGAGAGGTGCCCATGGACGGCAGGAGAATGTGCTACACGTAGAAGAGGTGGCAGTGGACAAAAGCCCTGAATGATTTTTCTTTGTTTTGTTTTTCTTTTTGCTATTGTCATTGTTTAAACATGGTTCATGGAGGCCAATAAAGACCCATAACCAAAAACTGACAGCTTGCTTCTACTGTCTCATAATGCTCTTTGATGTGCAATCAATTTGAGTCATAATAACAATCAACTTCAGCTTCCTGCCATAATCATTTGATTTTGACTGATAGAACAATAATAACAGTGGCTCTGGAAATGTAGGTACAGTGTGAGAAATAGTGCGTGTGTGTGTGTGCATGTGTGTTTCTCAATCTTACTAGTGAAAGCAGAACTTTTTGTGTTGAAATGTCAAGTTAAAACAAACAGGCTCCATGGAGATGAGTTGTAAAAAGTAGGAAATTAAACATTAAAGAAAACAAAATATACTGTTGTTTTTGGAAAGGAAATTCTTACAAAACAAAATATACTGTTGTTTTTGGAAAGGAAATTCTTACAATCTGTTAAAAAGGGGAAAAAACACATAATAAATTGACTTTGACCCGAATAAAAGCTTTGCAATCCTGTATTTTTCTGAAGAGATACTTGTTTTATCCAATAGCAATTTTAGTAATGGAAAGTATCTCTGCAATATGCCATGCGATGTGTTTCTAAAAAAAACACTGGGCATTTCTTCTAGATCTTCTTCTAGATTAGACAAAAACTTCTGGTGATATTTTAGTAAAAACACTTAAGATTACCAGTGACTGACCTGTTAATTAAGAATAGGCAACTGTGTCACAGAGGGCTACAAGACTACAGGATCTGATTTCACTGATTAGCAATCCTTGAATTAAAGAGAAACTGAGTAAATTCCCTGGTGGTATCTTTGGGCTTATTTGAGCCAGGCCTGAGAAGAACAATGTCTGCTAGTGATGAATTGTGTCCAACTTAAACTGATGTCAAGGCATCAAGAGAGCTAGGTAATGCAATTACTCTCCCCCTGCATCAGTTACATGCAGGATTTGCTCAAGAGTTTAGAAATGTTTGGCTTAAAGTTTAGCAACAGCTACAATATTCTCCCTTTCGTGGCTCACGAAACAGACATTGGTTGGAGAGTCACATTTTACAAATGAAGTGATTACCTCTGGGGACCACTGATCCCCTGAGATCCCTTACTAATTTTGTCTGGGCTCTAATCGCCAGGCTTCTGTGAGCTGCTGCTTGGAGGCCCAGCGGGAGTTTTGATGATGGAGAAGCATTTACATCAAAAGTTAATTAAGATAATGCTTTATAGCCCACCGGATTACCACGAATAAGTATGAAATTAGATATCCATGATAAAGTTTAAATTTGATCTGAAGTGCCTCTACCACCCTGTGGCATTCTGCCCACCATCTCATGAAGTGTGTTTGTGTGTGTGTTGAAAAGCTGTCTTGTGAAAAAAAAGAACGGAGCATTGTGGAGGGTATGTTTTTCACAAATCGTGATGCCTAAAGCTTGCTCAGTAGCCACTCAATAGAACTTCTGCGATACAGTCACGATACAGTTGTGATACAGTCAGTCAAATGTAGTTAGTCTTAAGGAATGTGGCACTTAAAACCCAAACGCGGATGAATTTTGTCCATAGTTTGTCAGCAGGACTTTATCATATCAAATGAACCCAAGTAATGGATTTTTACAACAAATGTTTTAATCTAGTCCTATGTGATTTAAAGTGATTCACATCTGAATGTAGAAACATTGTCTTTGACCTGGATCATTGCCACAGATCGCTGAAAAGTTTCTGCACACTTGAGACATTGCACCATGGTGGTATGTCTAAAGAATATTCTGGATCTTATGAGTTGAGTCCCTGTAATTTTTGTATAAAGATAAAATTTGTAAATTTCTGTGTCCCTTTGTTTTTTAACAGCTGCAAATCTCAGTTAGTGTGTGTGGTCCAAGTAGCAACCCCTGTGGCTGTGAAGTGAAGCCAATCCGAAGAGCCAAAAAACTGCAGCTCCTCGAACAGCCAACTAAAAATGTCCAATTTTTACATCAGAAAGTGTTTTGGAGCTAATTTTCCCGATCATGACAACTGTATTGAGTCAGATTTTTCATATAACTTACCCATTCAAATTATATTTAGGCTTAAAGTTATACATAATTAACAGCAAGGCCGATTTGATTGACAGGTTGGTGCCGTTACATCCACGTGTTCCCATTTTTAGATTAGCCAAAAGGTGGGCGGAGCCACCACACTATGAGCTTCATGTAAAGCTCTTCAGAAACCTGTGGCAGACATAATGGATACAATGTCCATATGTGTTACTGTCTATGGTGCAGTCAAAGATAGACTAGCATTCTCACAATTGACCCTGTCTCTGCCTGATCTATACCTCCTACCCGATCGGTATTGCGCATACTGCATGCAACTCTGAACAGAGAAGGTAACGAGATATTCATTAGCTACTTCAATTATCAGCTTGATGTATTTTGATGAAATATTTTCTTTTCTAACGTGAAAATTCCTCACTTCTCAGTATTAGATAAAGTAGCAAGTTAACTGATATCTGACATATACATACTTATGCTCTTCCGGTAGATGTGATAAACATAAGTCACCATATGTATCAGATCAAACTGCCTTCTTTCATCAATAACACTGTCAATAATAACATACTAACACACAAATACATAAATATATATATAATATATATATATATATATAATAATATATATATAATATATATATACATATATAAGGCTGTCAATCGATAAAAAAAAATTAACTAATTAATCGCAAAAAATTCTGTAATCGCGATTAATCTATCAATAAATGTTCAATAAATTAAATGCATTTTCGTAGACGAAGCTTATAATGAATATTTATTTATGTAAAATGATCAAATTAATGTAGAATAAACACAGAGAAAGTAAATTTAAATTCATTCAATTTATTGGCTTACGGTGCACATATGCACAGTGCAAACAGAAAAAAGCCAGAATGAGGAAATATACTGACAGTGGCACACTCCTGTAGTGTAGACTGGTGAGGTCCCGTGAAGGTAATTTCAGCAGGGTGTTTTGCTTTGAGGTGATATGTTAAAGTGTGTTACTTCTGTGGAATTTAAATTCGGCTTTGCAAACTGCAAATTACCTTGTTTTTGTCCAACGAGCCGTCGGGCAACTTTTTAAAATGAAATGTTATTGCTTTAAGTTAATGCCTCTTATACATCCATTCACACACACACTAATATATCTGGGAAACAAAGCTCTACTTTGCCACATCCAAAATGGCGACCGCCACCGGAAGTAAACAAAACCGCGTTAATTGCGTAATTTTTTTTTAACGCATTAATTCTTCAAAATTAATCGACAAAATTAACGCGTTAATTTTGACAGCACTAATATATATATATAAATATAAAATTCTGGAGCTAATGATGGAAGTCGCTAAAGAGTGAGACCTCTCCTTTAGCTTTCCTTCCCGTCTCTGTTGAGGGTTGCACATGCGCAGTACAGAGCAGGCAGGAGGTACAGGTAGGCCAGTCAAATCTACTGATGCAGGTGAAGTTAATTAGAAAATCAGTCAGTGTCAAAGTTTTAATGGACATACAGAAAGTGAACAACATTTAGCTGAGTTAAAGGAAAAAAACCCAAAATGAAATGCAAGTGTTGCTTGTTTTCCAGTGCTGCTAACGGTATTACATACATATTATATTACAGTGCGTTTTTAAAACGTGTCATGGCATGGAGAGAGGATGACTTCTTTCCACAAGCAATCACAACAAGCGCAGGAGGACTCACTGTGACATGAATATGAACGACTTCATCTGCACTGACAGAGAGGATGATGTACTTCTAAACGTGAGTCAGACAGATGTCGCCCTGTCTCTTTGGTGGCTATTTATTTATTTTTTTCCTGATGGTTAAATGCCTTTCTTTGGTTGTGTGTGTGCGTTTAACTCTTACAACTTAAACTTATGAAGGTTAATAATATACAATGGACCTTGTGTTATTGCTGCTGCATGGACAACGCAGGACAGAACAGAGGCTTAAAAAATGTGAAATTGACCAAGTTCTGCATTTATTACTTGTTCAGCCAGTTGTTTGTTGTCTGTAGCGTGTGTTTAGTGAATAAGCCTGTGCAGAAGGTGTTTTCTTCATCCTTGTTGTTAGTTAGGACCTCGGCCATTTGTTGTGTGCCAAGCATAAAGATAAGAAATGTAAAAGTTGTATCATACACGATAAGTGTAAGTATTTAGCTTTGGAGTACTGTATATGCTTATGGATGCATAAGAAAGTTGTGTGTATGATGTACAGCAGTGGTAATGTAACTTACTGTATTGCTGTACATATACTGGTGTAGTATTTCCGAGGTTCATTTCCTCCTACTTCATACTTCTACTCCTACATTTCAGAGGCAACTATGGGAGTTTTTACTTCACTACGTTTATTTGATTTGCTTTACTTGAACTTAAATTCTAGTTACTTTGCATATTCAGAATAATATTACAGAAAAGCATTCTTTGCATAGGCATAATTATTAATTCTTGTCTAAACTGGAGACATCATGTGGTTTCACCTTGACCTTCACAAATTCTGTTTTAGGTTTTTACAGTCTTAACAGAGCGGCATCAGTGCACGGGTCAAGTGCATTATTAAAGGTGATGTTTTCAGTGCAGAAGTTTCTGTTGTTGTCAGCATCTGCTTAGGATGAACTTGGGTTACTGTAATCAGTCGAGCTGTGTCTGTTATGTTCTACCAGACTTCTGATGACTTTGAAATGATTCCACAGCTCCCATATCTTTCTGTTCCTGACACCTTCACTCTTCTTAAAAATGAGAAAAACTTTCATGCTTGAGTGCTGAATTTTGTTGTGCTGCTAAATTAATTTAAATCAAATTTCGTGATCGAGGTTTCTCTGCATCACCTTTCTTGTTTTTTTTTTTTTCTTATTTGACCTTTTCAGTCCACAGTAAGCAAAACATTAAAACAAATTTTAATACAGTGCAATCTAAAACACAGCTGTTATGAAATACAGCCTTCTTTACACCTTACTGACACGTGTAAACAAAAACTGAACTGAATTTATTACAGAGTTGTTGTATTGAATTTTACAGTAGGAGTAAATTTTAAAGCCATTCCTGTTTTGCTGGTAGTTGGGTGCATATTTTAAGCTCCATATTGTGCAAATAGAGCTGCTTTAGTGGCTTTTATCTGACAGATGGGCAATATCTTATTGCATGAAGGGCTTTTAAATTTGTTTAGCTAGAAAACAAAACAGTTTTGTTATTCACTGGTGGAGCCCTCTCTGTTCAATGCATATATACCAGCATTTTGTTGATTCTGTCAAATGTGCCAATTTATTATTTTTTGTTTCATATTATTATATAAAAATCTAATCCAGTTTAAACTGTTTTAACTGTTTTTAATATTTCCTGTGGCATCTGGTAACTGTTTGATAGTACAGTAGTTTAAACCCGTAAGTATTTAAAACATATTCAATTAATAATAATTTTATTCCTTTACCTGTTTCCAGTTACTTCTTTCCAAGACTCAGTTTTAGAAACATGAGACTGCTTGTGTGACCCGCAGAGCCATGGGGATACTGCACCGAAATGTATTTTACACCCCAGTGAGAATGCAGCTATTGAGAGAAGCCAGACTCATGAGGGAGAACAAGAGCAGAAGTCCAAATCTAGACTCTTATTACTCTTTATGAGTAATAAGAGTCACAAAGAGCCCCTTAGGCCATTTCTTCAAATATCACCCCATTTTCCTCCATCACATACCACTCAGATGTTGTTAAAATACATCTGAGTGTGAGTGTGAGTGTGTGTCTGTAGTGATGTTGTGTGTGTTTGTGAAAGATAGAGTGAGGTCACAATGGCCATAGTGTGTCCAAGGGTGACCACCAAGGGATACAGAGAGCCAGTGGGGGCCCTGAATGTGCTGAAATAACATTTTAATTAATTGAAGTAGTCCTATTTTTAACTGATCTAGGCACCGTCCAAAAACATAAACCTAAAAGTTTGGTTTGCTTTCTAAGACTGCACAGTCTTAACATTTTTATCCCTCAATATAGGCTTATATCTATCTGAGAGAGAGAGAGAGAGCGAGAGAGAGAGAAGGAGTTACAGAATTAATTAGACTATAAGGAAGACCTTCAAATACTTGTGAACGTTACCATTTAAAGGACCAGTGTGTAGGATGTATTGGCATTGGATGGTATAAGTGCAACTGTAGCTGGAAAAAAAAAAAAACTAGAATTATTTTTAGTAAAATAAAATTGTTACCTTAGAATGAACCTTTCATACCTGCAGATGTAGTAGGTCCTCTTTTATGTAGTCTGCAATGGTTCTGCAGTAACCCAGAGCGGACAAACTAAACACTCACTCCAGATAGAGCCTTTCAGGTGTGTTCATTTCTCTACCAGCATATTTTCTTGCAATCAGCAACTATACCAACTGATGCCCCTAAGTTGAAAAAAAATACTTGTTTACAGTCATGTATTTCGTTGTCTTTTGTGTATCAGTGTGTGCGAGCTCGCGTATGTTTTGATGAGACTATCTGTTATTGCTGAGTTATTTTAGCACAGTAATGACAGTCTTATCTTCACCCTGACAAAATACACAGACAGTGTTTTTGTCCATCAAGGTAAATGCACCTTCTGCACTTTCCTTTATGCTTGCAGGGCACACAAACAGAGACACACACACAGACATACATACATGCACACACACACGAATTGACTAAAGCCACCAGGACTGAAATATGCACTGTTTATTACCCTAGAAAGACACCCATCATCAGCACACTTCAGATCCAGCTTCATATAACCCTGTGAGATGAAACATGCAGTTACTATTAGCCCGCTCCTACTACAAAACCTAAGTAATAGTAATCTGCATGCAAGTGTGACAAGTGTGTGTGCAACAAAAACACATCTGTATGCATATGTTTACTTTCATATTACAATGAGAAAGTGAAGGTTTCCTTTGAGATCATACTGTAGTCTTGTTAAACGAATGCTGTTTCTCCCATTGGAAGAAAGTTAGCTGTGCAGAACACAGGATTTTTTTTTTTTTTTTGCCATGCTTTGCATGTCCCAGACAAATTTCTCTGAGCCAAAACCCCCGGAGTTGTCCAAGATGCTACGCCAGTCTTTGCACACCTCAAAGAAGAGTCTAGCAAGGCGGGAAAGCAGTATATTCAGAACACACAAGGAAAACCACACACAGATATCATATGTCTTTGAATTAGTTGTTGGTCAATTGTTATGTTGCAACTTAAGTTTTTTTTTGTTTTTAACGTTTTCCGGAAACTTTAAACTGTTGTGGCTGCTGCTTTTTCTTCTTTTTTCTGCATTTTCTTGGCAGTTCACCAAGCTTAGGGTGTGGTTACCACCATTATTAAATAATTTATTTCATTTATTTTATATATTTACACATTTATTGGCATGTGTAAAAAGGACTCAAGCTAATGCTGTTTTCATTTTGTCCTCCACCACCCTCACTGGATTAACTTCCATATCTCCATCTCTCCTATTCTCTCTGTCTGTCACTATCAATTTCACCTTATGTGAACCTGACCTTTCACCGTTATGTACTGTGGTATGTCACCCTTACATCAGTTGACCCCCTTTGCTCTTGCACTCAATGCACAGGTAAACACAAACCCAACTACAGTCTCTCTCTTTCTCTTTTACATACAGTATTGCACTCTAATTTAGAGCTGCTTTCCATTAACATGTGTTTTGTCCGTCCCTGCAGGCTCTGCTCTGCTACACTGGTTGATTTACAGCTCTTATCAAATACATATTGCCAAGCGAGTGAGACGTGCAACCTTTCATTTGCACGCCGCCGCCCTGCAAATTCGACACGCTACATTAACAAGAAAAATGACTGCTGCTATGCATGCCAAGAACGTGTGTGTAAGAAAGAGTGACACAGAAAGATGACTAAAAAGTGCTATAGAAGGAAATACCGTACAGTAAGTGTGCGAGTTTAAGTTTTAGCATCTGTGTGGTGTGGGTGAGAGAGCAAGGAAGAGTACCTACATTAAAAAGGTGTGTAATTTATGGCTCTGTGTGTGTGTGTGTGTGTCTGTGTCTGTGTCTGTAGTGATGTAGTGTGTGTTTGTGAAAGATAGAGTGAGGTCACAATGGCTATAGAGTGTCCTGGGTGACCACCAAGGGATACAGAGTGCCAGTGGGGCCCTGAATGTGCTGAAATAACATTTCAATTAATTGAAGTAGTCCTATTTTTAACTGATCTAGGCACCGTCCAAAAGCACGAACCTAAAAAAAAAAACAGAATAATCTTGTTCAGTTTGGTTTGCTTTCTAACTAGACTTCACAGTCTAACATTTTTATTCCCTCAATATTTAATTACAGAAGCAATTTGTCGATGTTAAAATAGCCGCTTTCTCAGCTTTTCATTTTCAGCATCATTCAATAGATTGTGAATAGTTTCCGTAAGGGGTGAAATAATTTTCTCAACTCATTAATTTTGCTTGATTTTCCTCTGTGACCTACGCTTCTACATCCTGTAAGTACAATCTGCAACGACTAAAGCAACATTTCAGTGAAGCAGCTCAGTGTTGTTTAGGAGTCATTAGTGGATCAGAAGTGAAACTTTTCCTTTGCAAGCCTTGCTGCGCTGCAAAAATGAAAGCACTGACCGTAAATGACACGAGACACTGAGGTACTTGTGAGTCTGCCTGCCTATCTATCCTGTTTAAATTGATGAATGGCCAGTCAGGGAATTTATTGCAATGCAGAAGCTTTGTGTACAAGCTTTCACACACACAATTTGCAGTATTACTACTGTTGCGAGGTCTTAAAGTGTCCATATACATTTCTCTTTGTTTAAACGTTACCCTCACAAACATTTAACTTAAACTAACTAGACCTCCACAGCCATACAGGCTACTTTTATGGTATTTTTTTTCTTTTTTTACACTTGGATAGGAACTAAAATGACTATTGTTCACATTTAATTTCACATTTCAAAGATAACTCTCCAAAAAAAAAAAAGGTCCTAAGAAGAAGTTATTATTAGTGCATGTTTGTCTGATTAATATTAGGTTTGGGATAACCTCAGGGTAAGGGTATGGGGTAGCCATGTAGTAGTAAAGGTTAGGATAAGTCTACAGGAAAGAGAGAAACAATTGGGAGAGTATATGATCACTATTTATTAATTGACTTATAAAAGTTAGACACAAACACACAGATCTGCAATAATGTGCTGTAAATGTGTGTGAGATGGACATTGACTTAGTGTATAACAATGGCTTACTCTTAAATACCCACACACTCAGACACACAAGCATGCTGACTGGTTTAATTCATGGCCCATTAATCGCTGTGTGACCTTCCTGAGGTGTTTGGTGATCCACAGCTCTTAGTGAGCTTGCAGAGTAATAGATGATATCCTACTACTACTATTACACACACACCTGCACACACGCACACACTCATAAGAGCCTCTTAGCATGTTCACAGATTGGGATTTTAATAGATGGTGGCAATATTCACATGTTTACACATATATTTCCACATATATGAATACATACAGCAGATCGAGATAGATACACATAGCTCGCATTTAGACAACTAAATTGCATTCGGTGTCAGTGGTGTAACAGCTAATGGCTTCATTACTTCTGGCACAGACACACACACCCACACACACATGACATTCTGTATACATTGTGAGAAGTACATGGCATCAGGCTTGCAAATGTTATGTATACATACAAAATGCCAAAATCCAAGTAGACACTGTTTCTCTACAGTTAAATCCACTGGCTCCCCAAATACGCGCACACACAAGATCAGGAAGACGAGTCAGAGTACAAGATGAGCTGCACAACCTTATATTTATATACCACACACACATACACCAACCATACAATCAAGGTGTCTTAATGTTATATGTCTCAAACCAGCAGACTAGTGAAGTGAGCCACAACCTCAGTCCTGCAACTGTTAAACTAATGCGCGCTCTCTCTCTTTTTCTCTCTCTCTCACACACACACACAGTTCAACTTCAGGTACTTGCCTGTTCAGCCCACCCTGCTGCACCATCTGTCCCACCTTTCCTATTAAGAGTCCAGCAGTCTCAAATCTCTGCCTTGATTTATGACTGTGTGTCTGTGTGCATGCGTGTATGTTTACATAAGACTATACTAATGAGCTATGTGTATACTGTATATGTGCCTGAGCAAATTGATATGTCTGTATGTGTGTGCGTATGCGTGCAAGTGCATGGGTGTGTGTAGGTGTGTGATGTATGATATGTTCAGTCAGACTCAGAGCCCTAAATGGCTCCTCATCCATTCACGTCTTCTCAATTTAATGACAACTGGAGATTCAGAGAGCCATCAAATGAGGCACAGAAAAAAAAAAAGCAAAAAGGAAAAAAGACAGATGCAGAACTATTGAAAAAGAGAAATGGAAAGAATTACAAAGAGAGTGAGAACGACAGATGCTGACTTAAAGCCTCATTAGCATTCTGCACATATCTTGAACTTATCACCAGAACCTTTTATATGAATTAAAAAAGTCTCAATGCTGCTGCCACACATACAGTAGTGACACGTCTGTCAGAAACATACTTGACATCAACCGTTGTTTTTTATGAATACATTTCATTCACTTGCATCCTTGTTTTTTTATGTCATGTACAAAACTTCTTTCCAAGCATGTGTTTCAATGCACAATGCCAGCTGTTTGTTTGCGTATATTTCAAAATAGCTTGTTCTCCAGAGCATACCTTATTGAGGTCAGGGTCATTTGTTTTCACACCTGCTAGTCACACAACTAACAGTTCGATAGAGGAAACAAAGAAAAAGAACAAAGAAGAGTTTTATATGAAGGAGTTCATGGTCAAATAGTTTAAACTTGTAAAGAGTACCTTAAGTAAATCAAACCTATTAAAGAACCAAGAGTTCTGCCATGTGCCAGGACAAATATATCTGAGTTTGGCAATGCTCTCTGTGCTGCCGGTTTGTTAAGGAACCAGAATTTAAGGACTCGGGCTGGGCAGCATGATGCTGTGTGGCTGGAATGTAGTCCACATGTTTAATTTCCACAAAGTTTTTTTTTTTTCTTCCTTGGCAGCTCGTAGGACTTTAACATCCAACTGTCGTAATGCTCGAATGTGGTAGGCTTATTGGTTGCTTGGTTATGTTACAAAATACTCCTTAGAGAAATAGCATGAATAACATTTTGAAACATTTCTTGTTTCCTGGTGTGTTCAGTTTTGATTGACAGTGTGTGGCTGTTGTAGAGTTATATGATGGACAAATCTGATGTTTTGTAAAATCATTTGATATATGAGGTGGTACTGTTATGTGCTTGTACTGGTATGTAGAGTAAATACAAGGGGCTCAGGGGGAAGGCAGTCTATAAGGTACTCTATTTGTGGGAATCAGGTGATCTCATGCTTTTGTCTCACAGGTTGATCGCCTCTTCTTAGGAAAGAAAAAAGAAAAAAGTTTTTCTATTACATCACCTGAAGCAAATTTGTCTAAAATATTGTTCTGTTTTAAATTTTTTTTGTTTTTTTATAAAATACATGAAAGAACAAAGAAAACATGTTCATCCAGTGCTCATTCAACAAATATGCTCTATATGCTCAGATAGGAGACAGTTTAAGCTGTCAAAAGCCAAAACAGATGTCAAAATACATCGCCTGCGACACTCAACAATATATCTAAAAACATGAAGAAAAAAACATAGAAAATAAAGAAGAATAAGAGACAAGGGAGAAAGTGAATTGTAAGTGGAGACAAGGATCACCTCAGCTAGTTGTTCACACAACCATATTGCCGTGACTACACGCAAGTGATCAGAGTTGGTGATTATTGTACTGACTATTTTATGTTTGGTAGGTGCCAGAAGTTAGTATAGTGTGAGATGATACTCTGACATCTATAAACAATAACAAAAACATTTTTGAAATGTTACATTTAAAGTTTAGAAGCAATACAATTTGATACGATGATGATGAAGTGCCCCTTAAATAAAAGTACACTTAAGGGTTAAAAAAAAATGTGAAAAAGAAGCTTCAGAAAGTCAGTGTGTGTGTGTGTATATGTATATGTATATGTATATGTATATGTATATATATATATATATATTATATACTATCTTATATATATATATTTATTCTCTTATCTATATATATAAAAAATACCTGACCTGTGTGTGGGGGGGAAAAAAAAAAGTGGAGTTCGCCCACATGCCGATTTCTGAGTCTGAATCAATGTGTGGAATGGTGTTTGTGGATGCATTTTACATCACATGCTTAATATTAGCTCCCTGTGAAGCGTCTGAGAGGCATAGAGAGAAAGAAGATCAGTGCTGCCTGAATTGTCACTATTCAGAGATAAAGAGTGACTGATACTCTCAATTTCTTGTCTGAAGTCTTTATCTTTTTTGCTCTGTTGCTGTCAAAGAGCCATGTAACATTTTGACACAGAAATTCCCCTCTCCTCTCCTGGGGGGGAAAAAAAGAGTAAAAAAAAAGAGTCAAATTTCCATTTTTTTCTGACTTTGATGTACATTGTTGAAGGGTTTATGACTAGAAAGCACCCTTTGTTTTTTAAAGTGTCATAATAATGTCTTAAAATGAGCATTGTGATGTGTAAATGGGTATTTTTTTGTAGATACATTGTTGTATTGCAACTTTGTCTGAGGGAACTTAGATAGGTGTTTAACTGGAGCAGAAGAACAATAACAAAAATCCAGTATATGGACTCTTACACCCTGTTTGCTAAATGCAAAATAATAAGAGGAAGCTGGTGTGTTTATGAATTATCTAGCTGACCTATCACACACTGTCTTGTTAGGCCATCATGCCACTCATCACTCCTGCCTTTCCCCTTTTGTTTCTTACCATCCATCTTCTTGACCCTCCTTGTCTCTTTTCTCCTTAACTCCCCCCCCAGCCTTGGTGATGCATGGCTACATTGATACACACCTTCGGCTGCATTCAGACAGGATCAGGCGCTGTGGTGAATCTCTGCAGGGTTGTGCAGCGGGGTGGGATGGGCTGCTGGGGGTGTGCTATTTGTGTTTAATGTAACTGCTGTTAAACATTTAAGAACTAACTTTTTATTTAGCTAGTTAACCACCTTTATCGAAGCCGACGCTCATCTGACACAAATTAAATTAAACTTCTTTATGTCACCATTTAGCAGCAAATTGGAAGCCAGACACATATCTAGAAGCTGGGTACATGAAATAAAGAAAGCTGGTAGAGTATCATACATTATTCCATGAATCCACCTCCACCACCTTCAGTTTCAGGGACATTTCAGGCTGACTGTGTAGGGGTTTGTCCAATCTGAGTGTCTGATAGGTGGGCGAAGTGTGATGTTGGACTGTGTTTCTCCAAAAGTTGGATCCGGCTCAACTTCTCTCCCGCAGGTCACTGTGTTTTGTGGGGCATACCACTGCGAACCCCTTACTGTTGAGTGTTTGCATACATGTGTCTTTGCTTGATTTCCCCATTGTGTGCATGTTGGCACTGTCAGCCACTATTCCACATTTGAATATACAATCAAATAGTAGACAGAAAAAAGATCAGGGTCCACTTATTCACTGTTTACTTATGAATAGAAGTACCACCAACTGCTTTCTGTTTGGCGTGGACCAACGCACTGCATGATTGGCAGGAATCACACAATGTCACTTCATTGAAGTTGTAACAAGCAAATAATAACTGCTCTGTGGTAATGATGGCAGAGAGTTCACAAACTAGTTTGGCCACAGAGCAAATGATTTACAACCGAGCAATCTCTAAAATGCCTCGTTTGGCAAAAATCCAATTGTGCCAAGTCATAACATTAGTTACATCAGCTACTGGAGGCTGGATAACTAACATTACTGCAGATTAAGGTTTTTGTGTTGAGCCAACCTTACACTTTGAGCCAACACTACATGTGTTACACTGGCAGAGGAATAGTTAAACATTTGACACAATGTGCAAGAGAAAGCAGGGGAGTGAGAGAACCCTTAACTGCTAAGCTATGTACTGAAGCTAGCAGAACTGAATCGCATGTAAACATCTGTAGGATTAGTGAGAAAGTCGCTGAAAGAAGAAAGTGATGAGTACCTGAGCAGTACTAGTGTGCGTTTAAATGTATAGCAGATAATTAGTGGCTGTGAAGAATATAACAAAATGAAATGGGTTGACCTAAAGTAACACAGATGCACTGGCAACTGAAAATGAGACAATTCTCTTAGCAAAGCACGTAGGTGTCAATTTTAATTACGTCTTGTTGTATTGATTGTCCTCTCATAGACGTGCAAAAATAGATATTGAAATAGTTAGACCAGGGGTGTCCAAACTTTTTTCAATGAGGGCCACATACATAAACATATAGGAGGGGGTGGGCCACTTACTAGAAATTAGGTATATAGCCTTAACTTTAGTGTATTAAAGTTAGAAAAATCAATTAAAAGTAGTGAAATATGTTATATTGTTGAATATAATTGAAGACAACACTGCATTCATCACAGCTTTCCATAAATGGATCTTTATTGATTTATGCATAAAGAGCTTTTGTAGCTTATTCTCAGAACAGCAGCCTCAGATTTCTTCTTAGACATAAGATTTACAGTACAGAGAAAAACAATAAAGGGGAAAATGGGACGGGTACATTTCAAGCTTGTTATTTACGTTTTTAGGCTTAGGACGGTTATTAACATTAACAGACTGAGCAGGACTTAATAACAGAAGTGTACTTGATCAAGGAGCAAATCTGCATCAGATGACTTTGCGTGTGCAGTGTGTGCACTGAGCACAGCGGTGTGTACTGTAAAAACAGGCTAGTGACAGAATTGATGTGCATTATTGATATTTGTCGCATGTGTACCTGCACATAAATGCTTATTAACACACGGGTACTGTGGAATATATCTTTTACTCACCTAAATTGTGAACGGCATTGCACTCAGTTCATAACTGCCACAGTTT
Source organism: Larimichthys crocea (assembly GCF_000972845.2). NCBI lineage: Eukaryota > Metazoa > Chordata > Actinopteri > Sciaenidae > Larimichthys > Larimichthys crocea. The sequence continues at coordinate 34,686,648 of NC_040013.1, read as the reverse complement.
TAGTGCAGATCAAACAGACACACTTCCCCTTGAATTCTTTGAAGAAATATTCACTCTCCCAACGTGTCTGCACTCACTTTCTACCTTTCGCTTCTTTGGTTCTGCCATGTTTAGTATCTTGGGGTAAATTTCTTCTTTGTCTACTTTTGTCGTTTTTGGTGGAGCAACTGCCTTGATCAACAGTAGTACTCGAATAGTAGCCCCCTGGTGTTAAAATTAAAAAGTGCAATACACTCAGGCAAAAGTTGAAGTGTGGGCTATATTCTATTCTATTTAAAAAATTTATTGCGGGCCGCAATTGGCCCACGGGCCGTAGTTTGGATGCCCCTGAGTTAGACAGTGTGTTAAAAGAAATCATCAAACATTATTGTGGCAAATTTTGACAGCGCTGGTGCATATCTGTGTATGCTTCATTGTCTGAATGTTGGTGCATGCAAATTTCCCCATGAGAGTTGGTGACATTTTACATAGTGTACGTGCTGCGGCTGTATGTGTTTGTGGATTTGTGCTGCAGGTGCATCCATGCGTGTTTGTACCTGTATATCTCTGGTGGTCCTACAAATAGCTGATACAAATTACATCTCAGCATCAGCCATCTATCTGTGCGTGTGTGTGTGTGCTTGTGTGCGTGCGCCATCCCTACATGACCATTCACAGTGAAAATTACTTTTTCTTCTCCATGCTTGACGTTTCTCTACACTCGTTTTTTTCCCCCCTCTCATCCTCCCTTCAGGTCTGCTCCGTGCCTCGATACTGTAAGACTTATTTACATTCACAGCCAGGCTGAATCCCATGGGAGCCCCACAGTCGTCCAGCGTGTTGCCTTGACAGAGACAAGCGATGCTTTGTGTGCTGGCCTATCCTGCCTCTCTCAAGTTTTGGCTCAGTTTTTCTTCTTCTCTTATTGGGTCACAGTTTCTGTCTCTCCATCTCTCTCTTTGCTGTGTAAGACATTACATCAGCCCTATACTTGTTAATATCTTGTTTGTTTCTTTGTTTGTCCGATGACTTTAGGAAGATATTTGCTGTGTGGCCTCTCTCACAAAGACATCACTTCTGGAAAAAATAATGTAGTAACTCAACCCAGTTGTGTGGGCCTACATTTGGACTGTCTGGTGGAGAGGTATTGTCCAGTTTGATGGAAATGATCTCTCCACTAGCCAATCAACCATTTGGATCACCACTGTGTCTGGTTTTTACTGATGGCCTTGGACCCTTCTGTACTAATGAACTCAATGTTGTGCATTCTCTGTAAACCCAGTGAGGGATCAGAATTGTTTTTGCCAGCAACTCCAAAATCATATTGGATGTTGTTAAGCTCCACATGACCTGTTCCTGTCTTTTTCCGCTTCATTCTTTCTACCTTTCTTGCTCTTTTCTGTCTCAGTTACTCTCTTTTTGCTGATCCATTCATTTCACTCTGTTTGTCATTCTTTATTTTAATCTTACTCTCTTGTTATTTATTTTGTTCTGTTTAAAATATTTCTTTAAAAATGCATTAGATCTGCATTCTGCTTTTGTCTCTTCCAGGCTTCATGCAGACAGTATCACTTTTCAAACAACAATATTACCAGCAAGCATTTAATTCTAAACAAAACAGGAGTAAACGGCTTCAAGGATCGATTTTATTTCCCCCCTTAACAGCATGTGTGTTTTTTATTAGTTTGTTTTGTCCCTCTACTTTAAAGGTTTTCTTTATGACCAAGAGTTTGCTTTAGGTTTAAGATGATTACTCATATCTGTCTCTGTCTCTCTGAATGAGAAATTACAACAGGTTTATGGTGTTTGTTTTCTGGTGGGTTTAATCCAATTGTATAAAGTGATATAAATGCCAGTGCTTCTCACTTTCTCAGACTCCCCTAAAATATGGCATACCATATCTGCAAGCAAAACACGTCACCATAGCATAAATTATGTTTCCTAGTTGTTGTAACATTTTCTAGAAACACACAGATTTGGTTTGCTCAATGCCACCACTCTCCAAATCACATTTCTACTGAGTGCGGTTTAACATTGGACAGCCTCAGGCTTTTATGGAGTGTGAATGTTTAATTTTCAACATTAAGGTGCACTTTTAATGTATTTTTAATTATTTAATTCTCAACCAAAAACTGCTTTTATGTTTCAGGAAAAAAAGGATATTGATTGTGTTGGCTTCTGTGTCTGTGTAATAATCAACCCTATTGGTAAAAGTGGCAAATGTACATGTTAACTACACATACTGCTGACTAATTTCCATCAGGATACAGTCAGAATACAGCTAAATAGTATTTAGATGCCCTGCAACCTCTTATATCTCTTATCTCTATACTTTTATTTTCATATTTAGGCCTGCCATATATCTAGGCTGTTTCTGTGTCTGTCCATCTGCCTCTCCTCTCTTCTTCCAAAACTGCAAGACCCAGAAACACTCAATGACAGTAAAATTATGGCCCAGTAATTGCAGTGGTGCTGGGGTTGGTCTTGGGATACCATCCGTCTCCAGGCAGCCAAACTACTTTTCAGGAAGCAACCACTGGAACTGATTTACCTCCGAATTTATTTGAGGCGCTGCTCTCTGCTTCCTACTTCTCTTCATTTTGTGCACATTCTTTCTTTCATTTCATTTTTTTTTTCAGGATCATATTTTTCAATCATGATTTAATGTTGCTCTCTTTTTCTGTTTACCCTCAATCACTCTGATCTCTCACCATTTTAAATTTGATTTTCCAACTTAAGTTTTGCTATTGAATAAGCGATAAAGTTGTTTTACAGCTCTATTATAGCTGCCGAGACTGACCTGCTCTTTTCTTTAACTAATTAAGTTGTAGTTAGGCCACATCAATTCACGGTATAAAATCATTCTGACATGAAAAGTGTTAGGTGAGGTTAAAGAATCTCCTCGCTGTGTTTATTTGGAGAATAAAGCAAAACTCTGGGAATTTCCAAAAAAAAGTTTATAAATGAAAGAAAAGCAGTTTGTGTGAAATATTCCTCTTAGGGTATGTACATGCAGTGGATAAACGAAGTGGACGTGTGCAGGCTTTAATACAGAACAGTTTGATGGTGTTTTTTTATGTGTGTGTGTGTCTGCGTGGTTAAATTTGAGGCTCCTCCTTTTGGAGAGGCTGCAGGGATGTTGGGTTCCATTTTAGGAGGCAGCCATGCTTATAAATCGCTTGATGTTGTTTTGCAGCAGAAGAGGGGAAACGCGCGCAAGACACGAAAAGTGTTTGAAAATGAAGAAAAAATGAATGACAAAAGGTGGAAGTGGGCTGATTTGGAGAAAAAAAAAGTGTCTCTCTTGTTGCCTTTTCCATCTCTCTCACTCTCTTTCTCCACCTGAATGATTGTGGCTTGCCGGTGTTTTCGATGCACAGAAGCACATCTCTTTCTTTCCTTGTCGGGTTCCTTCTCAGAATGCTTTCTTAAATCACCAGATCAAAGCAGGGACATCTAAAAGTTTTTTGTGGCACAGATGAGTGAACAAAGAAATAATTTCTGGACCCAACACCTTCCGTCCCCCAACAAATGAAAAGATTGTCTCTGTTTTGGGTTCCCTGTCAAAGAAATGGAAATTCTTTTATTTCACAGGTTAAGAATACTGACATTATCAAATGGGTGAGAGAGAGGGAAAACATTGTTCCTTTAATGAAGGCATCCTTTGCTGGCAGTGCTTTGGTCTGATGTATTCATAGGATTATAAAAGTCCCAGATTATAGGAAATATGTTGTCTTGCTGTGTTGAGTTGAGGGATCATTGCTGACATTGGATTGTCAGTTAAGATGTCTTACAGCAGATACATACTGTCCATCATTATCTGCATTCTCTCCATGCTGGTGGTGATTTTGTATTGCCAGTCCAGCTCCACTCATCACTTTAGGTCCCGATCCTGTTTCAGTCGGGACTTAAGTTAAACTTTTATTTTCCGGCAGAGCTATCACTGAAGAGCGAGGAAAACTAAACAGTGGAAAGAAGACTCATTAAGTAAGTGATGATAACAAGAAATCATTAAGGGGTAAGGGTAAGATCACAAGCCTACAGCTGCAAAGTCTCTCTACACGAGTCAAACAGTCGAAGACGGCATTTTGTAAAGCAGCTTCTTTGTAAAGGATGTAGACTTGACTGGCCTACAGTATGTTTTACCATAATTAAATTAATACTCCATACTGTACAATATTGGCATGCCTCTATTTCAGAGCAAGCTCTAGTTAGCAATCTCTAGTCAGATTTATTTTTACAACCGAATCAAACATCAACCAAGGTCTGTCTTAACCTGATGTAATTTATAGTCAGTGGGACCCTTGAAAACTTCCTGTAAAATCCAAATCAGTTGATGGTTTTTAAAATATTTGATTCTAGGAGCCAAAGTTAAGTGAACACAGTTGCAATGGTTGTTACCATTTTTCCTGTTAAGTGAACACAGTTGCAATGGTTGTTACCATTTTTCCTGTGAAGTGAAAAATTGGGTACAAAAAGTCAAAGTTTTGAATGCAGACGTTTATGAAAACGTGGCTAACATGACCCAGGCATCTTGTGAGAAGAGAAGTGCATGCCATAGGCCTGTGGCACGCAGTTCTTTTTTCTCCATTCGGTACAAGCAACCAATATTACACAGGCCTGTAGGTTTGTTCATTCATGCTTTTCATCAACAGCTATATCTAAGTAAGTGCTTTCTTCATCCCATGAACTAGATAAACTAGAACATACTGTGTGATTTACATTTACACATTTGTGCTCCTGTTTCATATGTAATTTGTAATTTGTACCATATCAGAATAAGATTTTTGGGTGTAGATGACATTTTAATATCACATGTAAATGGGACCTGAGCGACTAGTTGGGAAAAGCTCCTTTGGAGCTGTTCATAAAACCTGTCTTAACAATGTGCCTGGGATATAGTGAATGCTATTTCATTCCTGTGGGCTGTGTTCCTATCTAATTGTGTATTCTGCACCACATTTGTCTAGGTCTATGGAATAATTCTGTGACCTCTGCTCACCTGCCTAGGTGTAGGAAAGTGTCTACTGCAAGAATATCATCTGTCTGCTATTTTCTGATATGCGTTGAAGTTATATAAACAATAGTTTTAGGTTTATGTAAAATCGTGAAAAGACCAATACAACAATGGTCATGACTCAGATGTGAGACCATGAAACTTGGACTAGATTGAGAAAATTAGCAATTAGCATCGTATATAAATATTTACTCAAGTTCATGCATGGTTTATTTCATATAGTATAGTATAACTAACACTGTTATGGAAATCTAAGTGTAATAAGTGTTGGACTTACGCTCAAATGTTATATTTCCATAAACATATCATAATGTGGTCACAGAATTGTAATTATTTGTTCAATAAAATATGAATGTTATGTTCAGTGCTGAACAGTCATAACTTAAACCTTTAACAAAAGCAAAACTATCCAAACAACTTTACAAAACCTCTGCACTCAAACACAAATTCTGTAAAAATATCCAGCTACATTATTATTTTTAAATCTTAATTTTTCAGCTTTTAGAAAAGTTCCATGAAATCAAGTCTTGTACTTCCTACTTTTACACTACCTTAACTTAAATTAAAAATAAGATGATATCTATTGATCACACACAAAAAAGTTTTATAACAATATCTTCGCCAACATGAGTTTATGTAACTAACTGGAGGTAATTACTACAGTTTCAAAGGATCAATGTTCAGGATTAAGATGTATCTAGGGTTTGTTGCAGATTGCTACCCCTCCCCTGACTTGCGTTCCCTTTATAAGAATTAATTAAATGGTCATAAAATGTGCAAAAAAACATGAAAGCCCTTATTTGAGGACAATGTTTGGTTTGTCCATTTTAGGCTAATGTAGAAACGTGGCAGTTCAGCGTGGCAAATTCTGTGGAAGAGTACCTGCAGTGTCTGTGAATATAAATGTTTTTTTTTAAATTGCTTCTGAGGATAAGGCTATGTTAAATTATTTTCTTTTTAGCAAGATGATAAGTGGTTTTACAGTGTTTGGCAGTACTCTGGAAAACTTGGAACGGCCAATATTCCTGTTCTTTCATTTTTTTTCTTTTCAGTCTTTTTGTGTTGATAAATGGGTACTTGAATTGCACCTGTTTCTAGCAAATCAAATCTGTTGAGTTTCAAACGAATAATGATCTGTCAGTGATATATCAACCAGATCCGCCTTCCAGTGGGCCATTCTTTGCAGAGAAAAGCCACTCGATTGCCTGCCTCCTTCTGTTTGGAATGATTTCGTTTTTTGACTTCACAGAGGACTGGGAGATAGATTTTTCATTTACAAATGTATAAAAACCACAACTACTACTACCACCACCATCACTAACAGAATAAAAAAAACAACACTTTTTTCTAGAGCTGGCATTTTTAATCTTATCCATTAAAAATGTCCCTGGGGAAATAGAAAATAGTTGGATTACAGTTTGACAAAGTTGATGCAGTGTTGAAAGGAAGACAAGCTTAGCAGTCTAACAACACATTTCTGGGGGGCTGGGGAATTTTGGAAATATTCCAAATCGGAAAATTTCCATGGTAATTATAGAAGTTAATGAGAATTTATGGGAATTATCAACAAATTATAAGATTGTGTGAAGTTTCTCTTTTAATAGAATTTTAGTTGCATTGTTTTTTTGTTTTTTTGTCAAAACCGGATTTAAAAAAAAAAAAGATAGAATTTAAAAAAGCGAAAATATAAATGCTCCGTGACAGTGGCCTTATTTAGATATAAAAAAATAAATAAATTGACTTGAAAAATGAGATGTGCTGAAAAGCACAACCTTACCGAGTGTTCTCGGCCTCGCAATCCAACATGACTCTTCCTCATGTCAGTGTAATTTAACAAAGAAAATTTGTATTTGTATTGTAGTAGACAGGGTTCATTTTAGGATGAAGTAACCCAAGAGCAGGTGGCCAAAAAGAAAAGTTTTCTGTCCTGATGTTGCTGTGGCAGATGGCCATCGCCTTCCCTTCACCACTCTTTCTTTTTTCCCCCTCTGTGCTGCCTTTGTCTTTCCTTTCTATCTTTCTCTTTATCTTCTCTTCTTCTTCTTTCTCTTTTACCCCCAAACTCCCTCTTCTCTCTGTTCTCTGCACAGGTGAGTAATGTCATGTCAGAACAATGGCCTATTGTGTTTTATTGAGTAGCCCATGTCCTGCTCTCCATTTCTCTTTACTCCCCTCCCCTTATTCAGTATTCTTCCATCTCCTTCTCTCACTCTCTTTTCCTTTTATCCTCTCCCCCTCTTGGAGCTGGATGGATGGATAGTTGAATACAAGGAATAATGAAAATGTAGTGGAAGGAAAGTAGAGGAGAATAAAACAGGAGGGAAGGATACATGGGTTTTTATTTACCAGTCGATGGGAAAGAGGATTAAGGAAATAAGGAGTGAGTTGCTGTACAAAGAAAAAAGTGAAGAAGGAGAGAGAGTATGGATAGTGAGAAAAGAAAAAGAAACACAAGTGTATGCAGGATAACAGTCTGGGTATTCAAGGAGAAGGAGAGCAGGACAAAGGGACAGAAAGTGAAAAGGTGGATGGAAAGAGCACAGGATCAAGGAATAAGGATGAATGGAGGGAAGGGTGGTGTTCTGAATAATGGCTGGCCAGTGTTAAAGCCTTAATCAATGCTTGATTAATATTAATTGGTTTAGCCCTGGCAGAGGGGCGGGACTAACCTAACACTTCCTTCTTAGATTGATTGGGGAGAGGGCACCAAGGGCGTGCTAACATTGCTACACACACACACACACACACACACACACACACACACACATTTTTTTTCACTCACGCATCCTTTGTGCTGACATTGTGTATGAACTTTCAAGACCTCAGCTTGTGAAACATTCTGCATTTTAACCTTACACACACACAAGCTTGACACTGCCTGTCAGTGTTAAAGAAAAGCTCTAATTTCACCTTTCTAGTTGCTTAGTCTCATACACATGAGACAGTACTTGAATAGATTTTATCTCTTTTATCTAAAAAATATCTAAAAACTAAAAATAGTAACTGAGAGTTTCTCCAAAACTCAAAAGAGTCAAACTCAGTCCTGGCGGTATTCCATGAGGGATGTTTTGTTTGGTTCCCCTTTACAAACTGTTTTACAGTGCAACAAAAGGCAAGAATTCATAGACGTATACAAATGTGTAAAAAAAATCATCATGCACAAATGTTACACTAAAAAATATTATTATTCAACACAGGTTATGCTGTACAAAGGTAGTTGCTTGAGAAGTGCTATGCTCATTTAATGCTCCACAGTCGAAGAAATTGCTGTACCACATGTAAATGACACTATGCTGACCAAATTTTTTGCTGTCATAAAAGTAAAGTACACTTTGGTTCCTGCCAATGACTATGTTTTCAAAGATGGATCCGAATTTGTGATTTTCAAATACTCAATGCATTTTTCTCAAATGGAATCTCAGTCTATAGAGTATTTGGGAGTGATAGTCGTTTTCTTCATGCCTGCAGCAGTTTTTTTTTTCTCTTTCTGCCTTTTTTTTCTGTTCTTCTCCTCTCCTTACTCCTACTTTCACTCAATTTTTTTTCTAACTCACATTCTCTTCCACTCTACTGTATTAAAGGCTAGTTGTGACCTTGAAAAGTGACTGACAAGAATGTGCATGCATGGACGCACACACTCAGGCGACCTTGGTTTGCGGTGACAGACGATGAAGATTTAGGCTTTTTCCTCCTTGAGGCTGTATTTAATTTAATTTAATAGAGCCCCTTTATTAGGCGGACTGCACCTTTTTACAGCTTATAGTCCTAATGCTGATAGAGAGAGCCAGACAGACTGACAGAACAAACAGATAGTGAGATAAGGAGGGCAGACAGACACACCAATATACTGTAATTTGTGAGAATACAGGGGAATGTGCAGAGGGCTCAAGTGACAGACAGACAGGCAGGGCAATGGAGTGGAAAAGCAGGCAGTCACAAGGTCAGATTAGAGCTTTTAGCCCTTAGTCCTTTATGGTTTAATGGGAGCAAAATTGTATTAGTGCTGCCAGGTTTAGGGGTAAAATTCTCTTTGTAAGAAAGTCTTGGAGAGAGTTTTGATTTTGGCATTGGGAAGAGGTCTTCAGGCAAGAGGAAATAAATCATGTCTGCCGAACAACAAAGACTGCTTAGTTGAAGTGATCGTATTTTAAGCTGTACTCGGCAAGAGACTCATGTAAAAATATATCACCTTTTCAGCCTAAATCACAAAGTGAAGCAGCAACAGGAGACCATCCGTTTTCCTTAACTTGACACATTATAGGATTTTCCTAAATGGTCAAATACATTTCTGTTGTTGGGTTTGGTGGAAAATCTTCTCTGCACACACAAGAAGTGACTATATCTTAAATCTGACTTCTGGTAACCTTCAGAGAACAAGAGTGTGTGTAGCGTTATGACCGCTGTCCAGAGTGCTGATTCTGGACAACCGTCGCACAGCGATATTCTTGATGGTGGGCTGGTTTTCAACTCTTTGAGACGACTGATCTGCCCAATTATTTGTCTTATATGTTAGCCTGTTTTTATATTTTTTGTTCTTCAGTTCTGCCTTTTTAAGCTTTTAGAGAATTTCCTTAAGTCTGTGACCAGGTTGAGTGGATTATTTCTGCCCTTTCTGGCTGCAGAAAGATTTTTTTGGTATATGTCTTTTTACTTTGGTTAAGTACATATAAAATTTGGATGACAGAAGTTACACTCTGGGTTTTCTTAGATCATACTCAGCATCACAGTACAGATTCATGTTTCCTGATGTCTAAAATCAAAGCTTTGTAGTTGAATGAACCTGGATTTTTCTCATGAGGTGAGACCGCCTCGGGACTTCCAGTCAAGTCTTTGTGTCGAATCTGTTTCTGTCTGTTTGTAGTGTTTGACTCTGTGTGTCCCTGTCTCATACCATATGTCAGCTTAAAATGGATTGGTTTAGCACCTATTGTAATCTCGTGTGGGTATTTTTCTGCATGTCTTTGTTTTTTATAGTCACTCCAAGTCATTCTCTCTGTTTCCTTATCTGTTTGCTACCTGTCCTTTCCTACCTCTTGCCCTCTTTCACTCCTTTGGCATCTCCTTTCAGTGTTATCTCATTCCATTTTATCCTCTCTATTCAGTCCCTCCTTTTTTACCCTCGCTCCACCTTTTCCTTTTTAGTATCTCTTTATAAAGCTCTTCCTTTCTTTCCCTTATCACCACCTCTTCTCTCGTATTTGATTTATTTTTCATTTTCACAGCTCAATTTCTCCCCTCTTTTCCTTTCATCTCAATCATCTCCATCTCCCCCTCTCATTGTTCATTACATGGCCTTTAAATTTCAGTCTCTGCATTTGTTTCCTCACATTATTGTCCTTGTTATGGATGTCACAGCTATTATAAATGTAACCCTATCCTAATACATTAGACAAGGCAACAGGTTTGACATATCACAGAAGAGTAAAGTAGGGCTGCAACGATTCCTCGAGTACCTCGAGTAACTCGATTACAAAAAATGGTTGAGGAATTTCCTCTGCCTCAGTAAATTGAATTTAAAGCTCTAAAGATTATTTTTAGTGTGACACAACATGCTCACGTTACAGGCTATGCGTCTCCTGCAAAGCAGAAGAAGACGGAAGCGGGCTTTTGGTAACGTGTGTGGACAGTGTTGATGTACAGAATGGCAGACGCCATTGTCAAAAATAAATGAAAATCCAAAATGTGGGTATACTAGTGGACCTAATGATAATATCAGTTCATCTGCACATTAAAGTACTTAGTTCAACTGTGTGACACCACATAGGAAAACAAAGACTAACAAGGATAAGATAGTTGCTCTTACCACACCATTGGCAGCATATCTGCATATCCCTACAAATAAATGTTTTTTTATCTGTGACATCTGTGCATTGTTATGACCTACTGAAACTGTCCTAAATAGTAGTCAGTCAGATGAGGTTGTACACTTGACGTTGCTCCACTCATGAGTGCCTCCACTGCCTCACTTAGGTGGCAAGGTAACTAGTGAGTCTGCAGTTTTGTTGGCGTAAGACAACTGCTTTGCACAAATTTAAGAAACAGTCCTGTCAAATATTTGGCATTTTTACTTTAAAAGCAACTAGAATGATTTTTACATTATCAAAATGGAGATGAATTTTCACTGACTAATATATTGTATTATATTGTGCTGTATTACAGTAACTGCAGCAGACATAGTAGAAAGAGTATGTGTGTGCATGTAATGTGTGGATTGCTGTATGTGTTTGGGTTTTCTTGGCTGCAGGAAGTAAGGAGGAGGAACATGTCTGGTCCAATCAAGGCTGGTATTTCTCAGTGCACAGCCATTTTTTAAGCTAACTAATAGCAGCCTCTTGGCCCTATAAATCACTGGAATAGAGATAAAAATGAAACCCATCTCCAAGATAGAGAGGAGAACACCATGGTAGGACATCATTTTAATACAGTTGTATGTATCTGTGCAGTTGAAAAAATGGAGGGGAAAGAAAATACGGGCGGATTTCTCCTTGTATTCATTTATATACAGTACGTGTGTCTTCGAGTGTTAAGATGCATGGCTGAGCATGCTGTGAGTATCTCTCTTTAAGGCTTATCTGTCTTTCCTCCAGAAACACATGATCAGACCAAATGCTTCTTTCATTTCAGCAACACATGTTGGCTTTTTGGGTTTATTCTCCTACAGAATAATATCCTCACCAGAAATTATTTTTTCTCAGTGTGGCAGATCTTCTACAGAAACAACAAATAGGAAATGTGACAAAATCTGACCAATGGAGCTACATGGATGCTTTCACCAATTTCACCTGATTTGTATTCTGCTCAAACCTTGGATTGTGACACCAGATGGGCTCTCTTTAGTTGCACAGCCCTAAAATAAATCCTCAGTTTACCAGTAGTTACTTTGTAGTTAGCAGCTGGTGACTCTGGAAATTTTTGATTGTAAAATTGCTTCACATGTAAAATTGTGTGAGTTTGCAGGTTATGTCAGGCTTCAGATAGAATAAATACACAAGGATTAAATGAAGCAGTGCATTATAGTGGCTAGTTACTGTAGATCTGCACATGATTGGTGGTGATACAGTCTGAATTTGTACAGTGCAGGTTGGTTTACAGTGTACAGACAGCAGCTGAAGACAGCAAGCCAACAACAAACAAAGATGGAATTTCTAACACTGGGCACACACTGTGCACTCTTCCCAGTGCACTGCATAGCAAACAATGCCTGGTAAAGCTAAAATGCAGTCTAAAATGAGTTGTGCAGCTCAAATCGGGTCAGCTTTAAATCATACAGCATATGCCAAACTTAGATGTGATAGTGTAGTTTCAATCAAAACCTCAGTTACTTTGGCTTGATTCTTCCTTAGCTTTGTTCAAATGATTTAGTGCAAACTGTGGTCTCATAGTTTGGTTTGTGTGCATTAACTACCCAAAGAAGCAACTTCAGTCAACGTTCAGTCAAAATAATCTAGAGAGTAAGCAGAAGTAGCTACTTGGCAATTTCAGTGTTTTTCTTTGTTATGACAGAGGTCAGACTGATACCTACCAGTCTAATTCCACCCATCATTTTAGTTTTTTTTTAGATTTTGCAATGAAAAAAATGTTATGCTCATATTACACAAAATCAATTTAGAATAGTAAGTAGTGTAACAATCTCAAATGTGGTTGACATGATGGCCCTTCCACATTCCTCAACTTTACTTTACTTTCAACAAACTTTATTTTTCAGAGTGCAAGATTGTATTCACTTTAAGTTTGTCAACAGTTTAATGCTTTGAGTGAGATAAGACACTTTGATATGTGAAGTGAGATGGTTTGTCCCTCAAGCTTTCAATCCGCAACATGAATAATAATCTCTGATTTTGAGATTAAATTCAAATCCCCAGGTATTCAACAAAGAAGCTTAAACTGTGCGATGAGAAAAATTCATTCATTCAGCAGAATAAATATTTCTTTAATGATGTTCTCTATTATGTAATTTTTTTATCTTGTAATGATGGGTTGATCTCTAGTGGCATACAATAGGGTTGGTAATGGAAAATAAATACAAGTTTTTTCCAAAAAAAATCATAATATGGTTGGTTGTGATTAAAATAGGCTTTTTAATTAAAACCATGGGGATTGTGTGTGTGTGTGGTTAAAGATGCTTTCATTGCTTACTAGGGATAGTCAAAGCATTAGCAATAAATGTTTATTAACTGGATACCTCTGGAGCTTGTGTAGGTATAATATAGCACAGCCCAAGGAGTCATCAACAGACACACACACACACAAACACACACACATACTGTTAACAATAATATAAAAGCACTACAAGATCATTCACTAATAAGACCTACACCTAACCTAAAACCTTAGTCCTACCATCGCCAGAAAACCACTCCCTTCTTAGTGCAGAGGATTGTCTTCATCTCTTTGTCCCCATAGAACTCTCCAAAAGCTGTTACACATAACAAGTGATCTAAGATTTCATATCGCTGATGCCTGTTGTTATTCCATGGCGGCTGTCAAAGGAATTGACTTTAAGACTGCCAACTGTACCAGACTCCTCACAACAGCAACTTGCAGTGACAATCATCAGAATCTCAAATTTAAAAAAAAGATTGTGTCATACTGTATGTGTCAAATTATGAACCCCAAAGATATTTGACCATTTTGACATGAGAAACAGGAGGTGAAAGAAGAACAGAATGAAACAGGGAGACTTGAATTGTAATCAGCTATACAAAACTGTAAACCAAACCAAATGCCCTGCTGCTGTAACATGCTCTTACAAATAAATGTCAAATAAATAAACTTTGATAATACACAATTAAGTTGCATAGTTCAAGAAAATATTTCATAATATTTAAAAATATGTGATAGCAAATAAATATTTTATACTACAGTAGTATAGCAGTTGAATTGAGGGTGGGTAATTAACCATGTTAACCATTTTACATGTGGGTTATACAATTTCTGTTTGATTAAATTTCTCTTTTTACACCCCGACTCCAACTTCTCATCATCTTGTCTTATCTATCATGCACAAACGTGCAAAAGTTTTTAAAATATTTTTTCAAGTGTAAGAGCCAGTTATCTGAAGTTCCCCAGACAGATTATCAGTATCAGACATCGCTCTATTTGAAGCCCCTTTCGAAGGACCAGCCACTGATCTTTACTAACAATAACTGTCAAATGGCACACAGGAACAGAAGACCCAGCAAACATTCAACAAATATATACCAAGTAAACAATACAGATTACTTGGTTATTATTCATAATTTAATGCAATGATCTGCAATAAATTGCAAATGTGGTTCAAACAGTAAATGTTAAACTAAACAACAATATATTATGTGCAAGGGATGGACTTGAACATAGACCTGATGATGACCTGATCAAGGTCATATAGTGATTGATAAATAGATAATAATTTGATGTGTGGATGAAGTGCACCTTCAAGCCCAAGCGCAGTAACATGGAGTATATAGGGGTACACATTCAAATCACGGTTCAGGATGTTTCCAGTATATTGAGTGGAAAGAAACAAATCATAAAATTGATCCTTTTCTCTAAATTTCTTTTTAATTAAACAGCCATGCTTGAATTTGTTAGAGAAGAGAGGGCTAAAGGAAGAATGTGTAATAAACCAATTGGACAAAGGCTACCCGGGCAGGGTAATGTGTCTTTGGCAGTATTTAATCAATGGTACCAAAATACACAAAATATACCTCAGAAACAAAGACTGACAACATTTTAATAAGCTTTTGTTTCTGTAATTATGTTCATAATGCAGTTTATCAAGGATTAGTTGTGAGAAGTTGTATTGGCGTCACTGAGAATTGCACCTAGATTGTTTGAAACTGAACTCACTAATATCCCAGATGCAGGCGGACACATGCGTCATGCAAATTACATCTGTAATTCTGTAAAATGAAGAGTTTGGTTTCATCTTTTTACAGAAAATGCTACCTACTGTGGTAAAATTACTGCTGCAGCAAAAGTAAAGTACATTAAAAGTTTTGAGTCATCAAGGCTTTCCACACACAGCATGAATAAAGGGACAAAATTCAGTGTTTTTGATATAGAAAGTTATTCCACGGGGAGCTGAACTTTTTCCAAACTAGAAGTTTGGGTTTTTATCTGAAACCTAATGTGATGTTAGTTGACTTTTCTGCACTTCTTATAAACTGTAAAAAGGAAATCTGTAGTGCAACATTTGCCTTGTCTCTCCACTGTGGACTTTCATACAACTCTGTCGTTTCCATTTCCTCGGCTTATTGCCTCTGTTTCATTTTTATCTCTTTGGGGTTTTCATAAAGAAAGTGGAAGTTTTTTCTCAGAGCAAGAAAATGACAATATTTTCAGAAGAAAAGTATTCCTCTCAACGTGTACACTGCAGCGATCATTACACAATGCTCACTTTATTGGTTTTCATCACTTGCTGAACTGAACTTTGGCCTAATCACCAGATTTTATTTCATCAATTATCTGTTGTTGTTTTTTTAAATACAACATATATTTTCACTCCAATATAAGTGACAATTAGATGTAATAGCTGTGACTATTTGGATGTAATCTTAAAAAAAGGAGCAATATGTAAGAAATTGAGTTCAAAACATAAAAAAAAAAAAAAAAAATTATCCACAGAATATCAAGTAATAAGTTTTTTGAAAGACATCTCCATATTGTGTTGCAGAGATATCTAGTGACGTTAACATGCCAACCAGCTAGCCTGACTTGACCTCTTGATGAGTAAAGCAATGAAGGTTGATGTTGAACTTGCAACATTTCTTCTAGACTGGTATGTCATCAGGTGTTAATGCTAACTTTGTAATAGTTCATGAAGGTAGATCATTTCAATGTATCGATATTGACAATATTAATATGTTTGCTAATTTAGCCATTTGTGAAAAGGAGACCTACAGTATGGGAGGGACTATGCTCCCCCAATTTGGTGGGAGTATGAAGTTATATTTTTAATTTGTCTCTTCACGTGTTTTATGCTTTGGGTTTTAGTATTTCAAAACAAAAAAAGTGAAGAAACAAGGATTTGATTAGAGATCTGTTCCAATAGCAAACCTTCAGGTCAGCCATCATCTCTATGGGAACATTTCTTTTCTTCGTTGCAGTGATGGATAAACCTTTTATCTTTGATACGTAATTCATAAGAAGAGAGATGCCATACCAAGAGAAGAAATTCAAATGAAAATGACAGGCTAAAGCTGTCTTGATAGAGGAAATTGGGGTTAATGAGAGTGCAGATTATATCCTTCTACTCTGAATGGCACTAGTAAATGGTCTATTTACCCCAGAGAGCTTGGTCATACTGGCATGTGCACACACACACACACAGACATACTGCAGGGTCAGTAGATAATGAAGCCTTGGGCCAAAAATGCCTCTGAAAAAATGTATAACATGGCTAAGATATTAAATGAGTTAGTTTAAAAAAAATAAATAAAATGTGACTGACAATTAGGAGTACCCTCATGTGCAAGAGTGCTTAGCCCCTGTTGACATTTTTGTTGTGCAGTCACATAAGTGTGAATGTAGCAACTGTCTCCCATGAACTCCTGTAGTAAATTAGTGACACTATGACAGAGGACACTTCATGGTGTGTTCAGAAAACCACTGTAAACACAGTTGAGTCACAGAGCTGTAGATGCTGTCTTCAAGGAAGAAAACATCTGAGAATACTTAATGCACTAAAATGGCTGTATAGATTAATGTGGTGACATGAAAAGAGCTACTAGCCGTCACAGATCTATGTTCGGTCATATCCGGAGGAGCTACAGCTGTAGCTCTGGTTAAAATGTTTCTCATATTTAGCAATGGTATGATGTAGAAATAATCGATTTTATCCTTGTAAAACCTAATGATCTAATGGCTCAAATCTTACCACACCAACTGGAAAGTGGATATTGTTTAGAAAAAAAAAAAACAATATGAGGTATTACTGCATAATTTTAAACCCTGTTAGTCTGGATGGCAGCATGTAATTAGAATTTATCTCTGCCTTAACTGTTTGCCACATTTCCCCCTCCCTAAACTCAGTTTGAAGTGTTAAGGGGTGTTAAATCTTGCCTGAAATGAGGGCCAAGACTGTCAGAGGTGCGTTCTTTGACTGGCAGGTGCCATTGAACAGTTTGGGCTGTTATTAACATTCGCCTGTTATGCAGACCCTGTGACAGGCTACCATCGCAGTTGACTGAAGGAAGCACACACGCACACACACACACACAAACACACACACACACACACACACATTTAAACACAGGCACACGTGTGACTGTCACCTAGAATGAGCATACATAATGAAAGGCTTCACTTCAGACTAGAGAACCCTCAGATCATTAGAATGAAGCGACACACACATGCAACATACACTGAGAAATGTAGCTGCACAAATAAATCTAAGTTGTCATGCATGTATAGGCAACAATATCAGTACACACACACATAATTAGGGACACAAGTAAGTATGTGTGCTCACTCTCATACAGGATGTGGAATTAGAGACATGCCTTTTGAAAAATTGCTGGGGAATATTATACATGCGTATTGATGTGAAAATAAGTCACGATTTAAATTAGATTCCAAGCAGGCCTTTGAAATGGCAACCCAAAAGGAAGCTATTGATTTTCCAATCTGTATGCATGGCTTCTCTATAGGCGATGAGTTTATAATGCAGACGCACCATACATATTTATACATTTATCTAAGAATATGGAAAGGCAAGCCAGACACCTACTGCTTTTTCTCTCTATAGCTCGTCATTTTGACATTGTACTGGTTTATTGAATTATTTTATGCTTGTACCGGATTAAAACTAAAGTGCCCAAGAAGGGGGGTTCTATTGCATTGTTGGGCTGACTATCAAAATTATCAAAGATGATCATAAATATTAACGTTAACATTGGAGTTTCTCAGGGCACCACACTTAAAGAACAGCTGTAACTCACCCTTGTCCTCTTGACAACACAGAGACACATGGAAATGGGATCCAATCGGCTTTTTAATCTCTTATTTCCTCTTAGCTTATTCCTGTACTGTACAATGAAAAAGTTGCAAAATGATGGATTTAATGGAATGATCTACATTAGTTTCCAATTTTGAAAACAGGTATCTATGAACTCAACATAGATTACCATACATAATTGTATCATAATTGTACAAAACTGATTAAGGACTAAGATGAAAGTAAAAAGGAGAGGCAATGTAAGTAAAAGCTGGTTTTAAGTACTAACTTTATGATTCTGAAATAATTGGAATGCTTGTCGTCATGATTGCTACTTCCAACATTTTGTTTTCCATCTGACCGTGGCTTTCAGCTCGCGAAAAGAGATTCCAGCCATTTGTCAATTAGCATTTTCAAATGTCATCAGTAATGTCAGTTTGTCTCAATTATGTGTTTTTGAAGGTTTAACTCAAAAATGTGAAATATGTGGGCTCAACCTTCTTTTTTTTTCACTCATCAAATGTAAGTATTATTCTCTTTTCCATACAGTTAGTAAGAGTGCAAAATTTTGAGTTCTGTTTGACACTACAGGAGGTATTAAGTGCTTGTTCCGCTGCTGATGCACGTGCATAATTGGTTGTAGCGTGTAAAGAGTGCACCTGCTAGGTTGAGACACATTGTTGTTTACCTTTTATAATGTATGATGGGTGTTGGTTTTCTCCTTCTTCTATGCGTAGACTCCTGCAACTTGTGCAAACTGTGATTTTTTTCTACTATCATGTAATATGTTTAACAACCAGAGTAGAAGTCTGCACATTTTTGCTTTTTTGCTTATTTATTTCTGTTAACCCTTTCAGCTTGGCTCTCTAGTAAGCAAGCATCTTTTCTAGACCTTTGGAATTAGGATTAGATTGACCAGAGAATTGACATTACATTTGACAAAATATAGACGTAAGAATTTAGTAGGGATTTGAAGGGTTTTACAACTGAAAGGATAAGAGGTTTGTCTTTCTTTCTTTGCATGTGTGTGTCTGCACAAGGAAGAAAGTGTGTGTTTGTATGTAGAAGACATACATGTGTACAGGATGTGTTCCTTTTCCATCCACTGACGTGAAGAAAAGACTTATTAAACACAGAATGAACCTAATTATTCAAGAATACTTCTTGAGTGTGAATCAACACAACATCTATTGTAGTGGGAGAAATCACACACTTTATAGCAGGCTATTATCACACATTGCCACTCTTCTGTCTCCTAACTACGATTAAAAGACATTCATTCTTGTTTTGTGTTTTGTGTTTACTTTGTAAAAAACTGTAAAAAGGCAGGCGTTAGTCTTACCTCTGCACAGAAGGTGTGGGAATGTGATTTGATTATTTATGGGTCAGTCTCATAGAGCCACTGGTGAAGTTGTTGGAATTTGTGGGCAAGATTGAGTTTTCATATAACACAGGAATATAACTTTTCAGGTGTTCAGGCAAGATTCTGCAGAGAGGCAGAGGGGGAAAAAGAGAAATATATTAAAGACAAGGTCCAGAAAGAGAGGCAGAAGAGAGTCAAGTAAATTAGGAAAGAAACAGAGAAGCGACACTGCCAATATGTAGGCCCTATCTTTTATTTGTAGTTTATTTTTCTTTTTTCTTATTTACCTTGAACAGAGGGAACCAACGTTACAACTCTCATGTATGTATGCCATCAAAAAAACAAAAAACAACATAAAACAAACAAAAAAGAAAACACTACAATTGACACTACAGTTTTGGTATGTTGTAATAATGTCAATTTTTGTAACTGCTTAACACTGCAGATTGATAGAAAACAGGGATTCAATATTCTTTTTTTTTAATATTATTGATATTTTTTTAACAGGAAATGTGGAAGTAAATAAATATTACATGGAAAATAAAACTTTAGCATAAGACAATAAATGGCATTAACCACAAGAAAAAAGGAGGTGAAATAAATAAATGAAAAGGTAATAACAAAAACAATCATCTCAAGCAAAACACAAGTGGTACAAAAGAAAGAAAACAAACAAAAGTATCTTCTTCCTACCAGAGATCTGATGTGAGAGGGTAGAACATACCTAGGACATATCTCAAATTAAATGCAGTGCCACAAGCCAATCAAATATCTCTCCCCACCTCACATGTACATATTAAGGTAACAAGAGTTCCCCTCAGTAGCCAGTATTTCACCATCATCACATCTGTGTCACAAAATCCAAAATTGCACCAAACTCATTCAAAAGCTCCATCGCCCTTCACCATATATACTGTCTTTTCCATTGTTACAGTAGGCAAGATGACATTTTCCTAACCCACTGGCTGTTCAGGCACTTCCAGACGAGAGCTATCAAGCGTTTTGCTTGCAATAAGTGTGTGCACATCGTTCTTTAGAGGAGAAGGGGATGGATATAACCCCAGGATACATACTGTGGGATGGAGAGTCACATTTACTGACACTATTTGGGATATAATTTCACTGTCCCATAGGCATTGCCCCTTAAGAGTGATTGAACTAGCATATATGTGAATTTGTACTATTAAACATATTTAACTTAGTTACTTATATCCGCATCAGCAAATTGTATAGTTTTAGATCATTCACAGTCTGTATCTAAGCTTTAATGCTGATATTACTCCATTAATCTAATAATACTGTACGTCTTCCTGAGTATCTTCCTTTTAAGTACTCAGTTTGTACACAGAAGATTCGGGGGAGCCAGAAACTAGCATATTGTAAAGGGTGAGTGTTACTCTGCCAGGCATTCAGTTGTGAGTTTGACAGTGTCTTATGTAAGTAGGAGACAGAAGCCATATTTCAGCATGATTGTTCAGAACATACCGAGCTTCTCATTATGCAGTTTAAAGGTAGATTGTACTGCAGAAACCACCACCACCATGGTCACTGTTGGGGGGCTTGTGTTTGCACTATCCAGACCAACTGGAGAACTTTTAGCAGCCTAGGTATGATCGAGTGGCAACCTCCATTGCTGCATCTGTAATATCAGTACTGCAAAGCATTTTTTCTTCGAAAGATAATGCAATGTTAAAGGCTTTTCTGGTAGTTAGGCAGTTGAAGTGAAATTGTGTACCTTTTTCTAGATGTCGTGGTTCTGTGTAACCAACCACCTGACATGATGTCTTGTCAAGAGTTGGACAAGAAGAAATTAGCATGGCTCTGTCCAAAAGTATAAAACATTTGGATTCGGAGAAAGAAAAGAGTGGATGAGAAAAGGGAGAACAGAGGGTGATTCCTGCAGTTTTATTGACCACATTGGCAGGTTTGTTGGTTTTTGTTGGTTTACAGTGATAGGAAGTGATCTGGGGAGAGGTGTGACTGGAAACATCACAGTTAAAGTCCAGTTTAATTCACACAATGAATGGAATTCATCTGTGGAGTCCCTATGGTCCTAACAGTAAGATATTCAAATGTCTAGCCTTAGTCATTGTTGGAATCTATTGTAACTGCCTTGAATCGAGGCAGACCACATCCTTGTTTCCTGAGGCAAGTATCTTTTCTATTTTTGCAGTAGATATGTAGTAAGCAATATAAAATGTTTGCTGGAACATACAGCCATTTTTTCTAGACAGGGCATGGAAATCAGTAGCAATTCTCAATTCAAAACTGACTATTATGTGAGTCATTATCTATATCTATAGATTGTGTATGTAAACATGCTCAGTGACTGGGAGAGATGGAAAGAGAAATGAAGAGTGACAGGACATAATTGATGCATTTCTTCTGTATTCCGGGAAAAGGTCACAGACACTCTGCTGCAGTCATACACTGGCAACCTACTGAGTCATATGTAATATTCACACTAAGTCCAAGAAATAATAATAAGGATGGCAACGATGACAAAATCCCAAACTGAATGTGTGTGGAGGGACCTGTGGTGTGCATGTGTTGGTGTGAGCAGGTGGTTTAATTAAAACGTTTTTGACATCATACTGCTTTTCAGACTTGTTTGATTAATGGTGGAAGCTTGCTTGACAAACAGTACACCTGAGCCTGGAAGTTATTACTGAGGTTCAACAATAAGACTGAGCTTTGAGTTCAACCCATTCTTCCACTCCATCTTGTTCATCCAGTCAGTATTTTTTTCCCATTCATAAGCTCCCTGATTTCCCTTTTCTCCATGTCCCTGCCAATGGGACTGGCTCAGGTGCTGCCCTACACAGCACTCTGTTAGAATGTGCTGCACTCAAGCATCATATGATCAGCTATATTATAACTGAATGTGTCAGCTCTGGCTGAACTGATTTTTGCCCAGCCCTATAAATGTCACAGTCTATCCCTGACTGACTGAGTTAGATATTCAATGCTGAAGTTACACCACTGGTTGGTTGAGTTTCTCCATTGGCCATTACTCTTTGAGGGCTGTGCATATTCTTTGGACTTACGGAGTTGCTCTTCATAACTAAAGTTATATTTTATAACGCTTTGCCCTTCATTACTAGTGGAATAAAAGCAAAGCAAGACATGGTCCATGCCCCACTGGGTTCGTCCTGTACACGCATACACGAAAAGACACCCATTTTACAGTACAAGTGATCAGTAATCAGCCTATACGTCGCCAGTGCTTCACAGTGCAAAAGCCCAACTCAGTATATTATATGCGCACAGATGGCACAGAGACAGTGTAATACCACGAGGGAATGAAACTGTAAACTAAGATAAAACCTACTGCTGTGAGAAACAGACAATGATTACACATTGGTAACATTCAGCATAGAGCAGAGTCAGAGAGAAAACAACTCTCCGAGTGCCAAGAGGCTGAACGGAGAGCACAGTTAAAGCACCCCAAATATCAGTCTGACAAAATAAACAGTGAGTCACAGAAAAAAACAAGAGGCACCCACAGATAGGAACAAATGAAAGAAGGAGGAGTTATTAGATAATTACAATAGTTAGGATAGTTAGGACTCTGGTTCAGTCATATATTACTTTACTAGTAAACTTTACCAAAGAAGGAAACCTGAGACACACATATAATAAGTCCTGTCACACAAAGACAAAGCCACTGACAGTGAAGTAGACACTGACTTTGTTGATTCAGATACTGTACGTGTGCAGAAAAGGGCATGACTGAAACTGTGCTGATTTGCTGTTGTTGCCTTTTTGTCAGAGTCTTTAGCAGGCTAACCTTTTAGAAAGCAGTGTTATTGATATTGGCACTCAATAGCACAACGACGACATCTGTTTCCATTCAGACACATGCTAGTTAACGTTGTTGGGAATCAATGTACGAGTGACAAGAAGTATTAGAGTACATGTTATTATGATAAAATTGTTGCGTACTCCTGTTTTGGTAGTTTACAGTGAACATGTAAATGTCTCTGTCTGTCATATTTAATAATCTTCATTTGTCTTGAAGTCAGACCTGTGTGACTGTTAGACATCAATCATATGTTTGGGCTGAAGAACAGCATTTCACTGGTTTTCTTTTATTCAGCCTGACTTTTATATACCAAGAGAGAGAATAACATAGAATTCATAAGTTGCATCAACGTCTGACATAATTACAATTATAGGTGATCTTGAATGAACTCGTACCTACAGGAGTGAATGAATTACCCCACTGGTTAGACTTTAGTGTCTAGGTGATAATTAGTTTTTCTTCCGCTTGCTAGCTATTGAAGCAGCTTGTTGTTTTGAAACAACTGACCTTTCTTTTAATGAGCAGAGAGAGAGAGAGAGAGAGAGAAAGAGAGAGACACATCTCTGTCTCTCTGCACACACAGTAGCTTACTCCCCTTGCCTCTTTATCTGTCTGCCTGTTCGTTCTGTTGAGTTTTATGATGTCGCAACAACTAAAATGCAACTCATGTTGGATTATTTTCACCTGCAATTGTGTTTTCACAACAGCAGGTGAGCCATGTTTGCTTGAGGCTTGTTGTTAATGACATAGCATATTGAAACAATTGAAACTAATGAATGACATCGGCACTAGGTGTGCTTACTGTTTTACCCGGTTTGTGCTTTTAAAATATCCAACCGCGTGTTCTAACGTTGTGCCGGATAACAGCAGACCAGTGCGATTGTTAGTAGATGGATGGGTAGGGTGAGAGGAACAAAAAGAGAGGTGGAGTAAGAAAAACAATGATTCCAGAGGAAGAATCAGACATTTGGATAAAAATTTGGTTAACAGAACAAAAGTGAGGAAGGAGAGAATACAAAGGAAAGAGGACAAGCAATAGCTCTTAAAGTGAGAAAAAAGTGCAGGAGGCAAAGTTAGTCTCCAGTATTCAGATGTGAGGACGAGGAGAGGGGATGAGCGAGTAGCAGAAAAGTGCTGAGAAGAAATGAGAAAACATGAAAAATCAGCAATAAAAGAGAAGCAGGAGGGAGCTGAAGAATGTCGTGTGAATGGAAAAACAGCAGAATCGAATACAAATGGCAGACGAGAACAGTTTTGCAAGCATAAGTGTACAACAGAGAAGCAGAAGGAGCAGACTAGTGCAGTATTAGTGAATTTGTTCTCTGTGGTCTGAAAAGGGCACGAAGCTACATGTTTCATTTTGGCGGCATCAAGATTGCACTTTTTAAGCACAGCATTTTGTATAGTAAGGTCAGAAGTGCAAATACACTCTTGAACTTTTTAAATGATCTCTTTTAATTTCCCCCTAAATAGTGTTATGTTTTATTTTGAGTTAGTTGTACATCTGTTTATGTAAGAGAGTTTGTGTGTATTAGATTTTTTGGGCATGATGCACGATGTCTTGAATAATATATGAATACGGGAAGCATAAATATGCATGTTTGTGTGTGCGTTTTGGATCAGCGTCACTGTGTGTATTAGTTTCAGAGTGGTTACAAACTTACAGTATTGCAGCTTTTGTGGATGTTTGTGGAGTTTATGTGTCTGTTCATATGTGGGTTAATGGGGATAACAGCTCTCCACACTGATGGAATATTGATGGGACATAAACATGATGTCCCCAGACTACAGTGCCCTGGAGGGCCATAAAACATGAGAAGGCTCTCACATTACAACTCACCAACAACAGCAGCTGTCATTTACCCCATGCTACGCTGCTGCAGCTGACACACACAGCCTTACAAGAAACATTGAATGAATGTTAGACTATATTAATACTCTAAATTCTTTTCAGGAAAGTGATATAATTACAATAAACAAAACAAAAGCAGTGGATTACCATTCATTTTAACGTAACTTTTTCTTTCGCAAGGCTACGTTAAGAAGTCTTTATACATTTATTTTACGGCTCCTTTTGCTCAGCATGGTTAGGTCAGTGTTCCAGGTTTGGCCGGCCTGGTTCAGTACAAGCCTAAACCGGGTTGATTTTATGCAAACCGACTGAACTAGCATTTGTCATTACAAGCTGTGGCAAATTAAAGAGACATGAAGCAGCTCTCAGTGGTGTCAGTCCTTCTCAGTGGGTAGTCGCACCGCTGGTAAGTTAATAAATGAGTCCATCTTTTTCCCCTTTTAATATAACTCATAAACACACAGTAAACCTATTTGAAAGCCGTTTGAAAATTTTCGGCCAAAGCCTATTACTCAGCCTGCAGCTCAGTATACATACTTTTATGGAAAACAAAGATTACCTTGATAAGAAGGTTCAGTGCAGGAAGGTAATATATGTTTAAATCTCTAGTGGTGTGTCCATTACAAAGTAATCTTGTGTGTGCATGAAGTCAAATGTACACTTCCCATAAAAAGTGCAGAACCGCTTGTTGTTGTGTGTATGCGAATAAAATAAAACAGTATAACTATTTTGAGCCACTGTGCCTGTGCTTTACAGGCACTTCAGGGGTTAACTCTTAGTGTGTATTTAGGTTTGTGGGCATACTTGTATTTGTCAATACTGCATGTCTCATTATGTACTGTATATAATTACAGCATGCTAATATAGACAACCTGCAATCTCAAGCAATCTGACGTAATTGGTAGGTAGCATATGCAAAAACATGCATATTAATCATCTCCCAAACCTGTGTAGGAGTGTATACTCCAAGAAATGATAAAGAACGAGAACAAAACATACAATACATCTTCATATCTGCCAGTTCTCACTTTGGTCTCTTATGATCTTTCAACTCAAAGTCTTCATGAGGTGGAAATCTTGTTAGATTGCTAAATGAATACATGAGAACAGTGGAGGTGTTAACGTTTACACATAGACAATATCAGTGGTGTAGGAAAACATTAGGTTTATCACTTTGATAGGTAACTTGTGAGCAACTTATTGATGCATCAGCATTTTGCGCACACACGCTGACCGAGAGCATCTGTTAATCACAACACACTCTTCTTCTATTTGGCTTGCTACTCAGTGTCACAGACAGCTTACACTACCACCTATGGGTGGAGTACAATAATAATGTTCCATAACAATTGTAGCAGTATATTATTGGAATAAAATGTCAAAATAAGGTAACTGGGTATATAAATATAAAATTAAATCTCATTACAGCAGCCACAGAAACAGCGTAAGCGATGTTCTTGTTTTTACGATCCCTTTGTGTATCTGCACATTCTCGCAGTCGATGACTCCTTGGGGAACCATTTGAAACCCACCTTTACATTTCAACAATACAGGCAGTCCATTACCATTTCCATTTTAGATTTTAGTCATTTTGCTGACACTCCTTATCAGGAGTGATTTATGATCACATGCTACAGTCGCTGTATACGAAATTGAACTGAATCCACTCGTTCCATTTTTTTGTTTCTGGCATCATGGCAGTTTAATCTTAAGACCAGTTGGTGCCACATGCACCAATGTCCAGGTCTCTTAAGTTTGCTTAGCAAAACTACAACTCGATTTAGTAACATTGACAATAACTCTTTATAAGGCAAATATTACAATTTACAACCAAATTTGTCTCTGCATTGTCTAGATATCTGTATTATTTTAGCTCCTTCATAATAGTAGTCAAAATGTTTACAACTCTAAAAGCTGAACTGTTCTCTGCTTTTATGCCTGGCACAGAGTCAGCACTTTCTTATCCACCCTGTGCTTATTCACCACAATAAAAGAACTGCTTTTTTAGAAAAGTGGTATTTCATGAAACTTCCTAAAGACTGGGTACTGCCCTTTTTAACTGGTGTTTATAGTTTTATGTAGCATGCTGTATGCATACTTCCAATCAGTGCCGTCCATTTTCCAAAGCATGCCATACTACATGACCTGTTCATTCACTCAGTTTTTGTTTTTTTTTGTAGTTGTTGCCTGAAGAAGCTCTCAGGATTTTGGTACTCAACTCTACTGTACACCACATTTAACACATTCATTCAATAAAATGCTTTTACATTTTAGAAGAGTTTAGGACCTGCACCCACTTATGGAAGTTGTGAGATATAAACCGAGAGATGGGCTTTCTAGGAAGCTATCAAAGAGTGAATTCCTCTACTCTTTAAATGCAGCGTTTTAACACCAGCAATTCATTACAGTGTGATTGTGGTGTACGTATAGGTGTGTGCAGATCTTTCCTGCTTGTCAACTGTTTGATCACCTGCAAAACAACGTTGTCTTTGGTCGGTTTCTGGTGTCATACACAAATTGCATTGCTTTAATATATCAAACTACACACACACACACACACACACACACACACATACACACACCTGTACACACACATACACACCAATTATGTTTTATTTATGTCCAACTTTTGCTGGAAAGCTACCAAAATGAAAAGAATTGTTTTCTTTTGCAAATTCAAATAACATTAAGTCAACTGATTTTGAGCTAGAATTGGCTTGTTTCACCTTTCTTTCATCCTTTGTTCCCCATTTCTTTTTTCTACCCCCTTCCCTCCCCAACTTACTTCTTGCTTGTCAAGTTAGTTCCCTTGGTGTTTGGAAACAATATTAATTCTCCACTTGAAGTCCTTCAGGACGCCGTTCTGTTTTCCTGTTAATTTGTTGTTCTCTGCATTCCCCTACTGCGTCATCTCTCTCTCCACTCTCTGCTTTTTTTTTCTTTGTCTCTGTGTTTTTTTCTTTCTTTTCTTTTTCTCACCTATTCTCACTCTCCATCTCTCCATCACTGCCATTCCCCATACTCTCATGAGGTTCTGTCTCCACTGACTTCTCACCACTATCCTTCGTCTCTGCTCCTTTCTCCTCTCAAGTCGATCAACACCCTTTTCTTTACCCATCTTCTGATTTTAAAATCGTCTTTCTTGATTTTTTTTTTTCTCTTTCTTCTTTGCACTTGTTATCAAACTGTGCCTCCCTGACCTCATATTCTTGACAAGCAGGACACAATTATTTAATAAAGTATTGTACTTTGCTACATTATAAGTTCCTGTTTGCATAACCCGTAGAGCTGTTGACAAATCAATCACACCCATTATGTTGTGACCCACAGATGCAGACTTGGTCTGGCTAAAATTATAATGCTGAATTGTTTAGTGGTGACTTGTACATTTACATTTACATTTACTGGTACAATACCAAAACTCATTGATGTCTCCAGCTGTAAATCTTAATATTTATTTTTTTCTGTGCTTGATTTGAAACAGCAATGTGTCCTAGTTCATAGATTCTTGTATGAAGAGTCTAAGCAAGTAGTGAGAGGAAAAAAGAGAGATGCAAAACTAGGAAGGCACTTTTAAATTTTAAAAAAGGTTGGATAAGAGAATGTGATACAGAGGGTGGTACACAGTGAAAAAGAGAAGAGGTTACTGCAGGGCAGAACAGTGACTGTGCAATGTCTCCATTAGTGTACTGTAAAAAGTAGTTTTTTACAACTTTATGCCTTGATAAATAAGCGGGAATGAACTGAAATGATTTCTCTTCACTTAGAGCACTTGACACCTGGCTGTCAAACACATCTATACACGTGCTGTGATTTATATTTTTTCTTCACTATCTTCACTAAAATCAAAGCTTTTAGTATAGTGATGCAGATTCAGATTTTCTCTCCTTTTCTAACATTCCATCTACTTAGCCCCTCTCTTAAATGTTTCCCTTCTCCCTTTCAAAAACAAGCACACACACATTTTATCACTCTCAGCGTTAATCCACAAGATTAATGTTTTTGTTTTTCATGACATTTGGTGCTAAGCTCTCTTTGTGGTGTTTGTGCAGTTATGTCACTTTCAGAACAAAAACATGCAGACACACACACGCACACCCAAGAAAAAAAATCCCTCTGCCTTCCATCCCACCTCGATATCAGTGTGTGTATTAGGTAAATGTCCTGAGGGTGTCTAGAGTCTGTGATCTTCTCTGCTTGGCAAGATAATTCACTCCATGTCTCCTTTATGATAGACTCTCTTTCCTCTTCCACAAAAACTGTTTGATATCTTTGAACTCTTAGATGTTTTTGTTTCTCTCTGTATCAAATTCTCAGTGATCCAGGAAGTCTGCCATGTTAACCATTGTGTTTCTACAGTAGCTCAGAATGGACAAAATAAACAGATGGGGCTTAACATTGGCTGTGTGTTTCGTGACCACTGTTTCTCCTTCAAGCTAGGAAGAGGCCGAGGTGGGACAAGGTCATTGCAATCAGCAATTACTCCGTTAGAGGCCACTAAATCCTACACACTGTACTCCTTTAAACTTACTGAAGATACCATTATC
Organism: Larimichthys crocea; assembly: GCF_000972845.2. NCBI lineage: Eukaryota > Metazoa > Chordata > Actinopteri > Sciaenidae > Larimichthys > Larimichthys crocea. The sequence continues at coordinate 34,657,166 of NC_040013.1, read as the reverse complement.
CTCAGTGTCCATAATGATTAGATATCCATAAATTCATCATTGAACGAATATGTAATAGGTTTTCTTCAGTATCAGAGTAATCCAGTGGAAGTCATCTGTCTATGCATTAAATACAGGAGCCACTAATAGCTCATTCAATTCAATTTGCCAAATTTAAACACACATATGCATAAAAAAAAACAGAGCTTCAGTTGTAGATTCCAACATAACTGAGTCTATGACAACATTATACTTCCTATTTAAATCTACCAAAGCTGTATGGGAGCTGAGTCCCAAAGCTTTTAGGCCCAAGGTGTCAGACTTTGAAACCCCCTTGCTCCACAGCCTAGACCAACTGCAAAAACATCTGCAGGAATCCTGGCCTGTGTACGAGACTGCAGCAGCTGGTAGACTGGGAAAAACAACTGAAAAAAACGTCTTCCTATGCTGTTTTAAGACCATTATTGTCTTTTCTGCAGGAGGTAGTCTGCCAGTAGGGATGGCAGTCCGATCTCTGTTCACAGCCTTAAGCTTTTTGGGTACTGAGGGAAAGAGGAGGGCCACAGCCATCCACAGAACCACTGAAGCGGCAGAGTAAGCCTGAAGATGGCTGTGGTTCAAGAGAGGAGCACCAAGGGGCACTGAACAGTTGGCCATGCAGACACAAGCTGGGGTCTGATCAGCCTCAGCTGGGTCGCCTGGAGGAGGGTGTATGATGTTGAATGAGTTTTGCTAATATACAGGGCAAATCTTAGTCACATTTGATAAGCATTGTGTCATTTCACCCTTTTTTTGTTCATAATCTTTCAGTTATCTCTGTCTCTGAGAGGTGAGTAAATAAATCTTTACACACACAGCACATACTACAATTAAAAAAGAAAAATAGCAGTAACTGCTGAAATAAAAAGGGCCATATTAAGGCAGTTTTGTGGGACTTTTTACTGCCTTTGTCACTCTGCCTGCTTCATCCTTCCCCTGCATCTCCGTTGGGTACCTCTAGTTGAAAGATATAATAAAAGTCTTTCTCTTTTATTTCTTGTCTCCAGGATTATCTGATTTCAAGGTGAGTGCAGGGTGATATCAAGACCAACGTTTGTATTGCTGAACTTTCTGTCCTCCCTGTGTGCTTGGCTAAAAATAGGTGCAACTACAATATAATCCAATAGACAAGAGAGGCATGGAGATGCAACCACACTCACACACACTTCTGACACTGTGAACTTATTTAAATAACCATAAAGCTTCACTATAAAGGGTAAGGCAGAAAAAGAGAGACAATCACAAAAATTGTCAGCAGCTGGACTGTACATTTTGATATTTATTTTTTCTTATATTTGATTGAAAGTTTGCATGTCAATTTCAAAGACACATAAGACAGAGACAGCAATTTGTCCCAGTTCATTGGCTGCCAAAAAATATCTATATTTTATTCCTGAGTTTGATTTTCTGGATTTCCTTTTGCTGTTGTTTTCAAAAGTCCAAAACATTTTCACCAACCACTTGGCTGGTGAGAAGCTGTCAGTACTTTAAAGACATACCCTCTTGTCTTAAAAAATAATAAATCATGAATTGGTAGGTCACTGTATGTAAGTCTCTGCACGTGTTTATGTTTGCTTTGCCGTTTATGTAACTAGACTCTCATTTACTCAGACAAGTTTCATCGTCACACTTATTTCTTCCACTCACTCCTGATTCTATACCTTAATCCTGTCACCTTTGTTTTGTTGGTTGCTGGTTCTCTCCTGCTCTCTAACCATTTAGAGACGAAAGCATTCATCCCTGCCTCAATTGTTATTCACCACAGAGTGTGAGTGTGAGTGTGAGTGTGAGTGTGAGTGTGTGTGTGCGTGTGCGTGTGCGTGTGCGTGTGCGTGTGCGTGTGCGTGTGTGTGTGTGTGTGTGCGCGTGCGTGCGTGCGTGCGTGCGTGCGTGCGTGTCACACTGATGTCTATGCATGATTTCAGCATGTGTGCGCAACACTTTTCCCAGTGTGTTTGTGCGTATTATGCCTGCAGTGATGTGTGACTAATTTAAAAGCTGGTAGTACATCTCCCCTTTGACTGAAAGGCCAGAAAGCAGGGCAGAAAACAGGAACGCATGCAGTCACATGCACACACAAATTAGGGGGCGTATTAGACATTCACTACGTAGAATCACACAAGGTTTCAAGACACACACATATGCATTCTCACTATACAACAGTGTACACACACCATACAGACATAACATAGGTCCAAAACAGGGAGGCGGAGTGAGGAAAGGCAAACACATTAATGCTAACAGTTGTTGTCATCGACAGGACATTCATGGTAATATGGGGAGCAGTTTGTCAAATTATTTTACAGACAAGGAGACACTTGGACTCCCGAACACAAGCCCAAGCAGTGTCAGGCAATTGGTAAACATTTTAATGCTGCATTTGTCAGGGTAATAATGAGTTCCTAGCTGGGAGAGGAAGAGAAAAGTCCTTGGACTGTGTCACAATGTTTAACATAGCACTGACTGTGCATTTCAGTGGGTGTCTTCAGCTGGCTTAACAAATCACTGCTGAGGTGTATTATTTATTTTTTTAAGTGTAGTTCTCATATTCAGTTTGCTAGAATTCAAAGATATATAAAACATTTTTAAAACCTTATCTCCATGCTGGCAGATATAACGATCATGTTTGTTTACTTGGTGTTACTTGTCTAATGATCAATTATTTTTAATCACTAAATTATTACATTACCTTGCTAGATATAAGTTGTTACAGTTTATATAAGTGTGAGGCTGTGGTATACAGTGATTATAGGGGCATTGTGGGAAGTGGGCATAGTTTGTTGTACTGCACAGTGGGTCTTACTTGTTTTCCCCATTTCCCACCCCCAAGCAGATATATTCATCCTGTCACTCAACTTGGATAGTCACTTTGTTACAAGTTTACACTGCATGATCACAGAAGCCATTCTTAATAGTGAATCCATCATGGCCATTATGGATCATATACTCAATATTTCTCTTCAGAGTCTCTTTTTGGGAAACAGATCATCATAAACCATTTAAAATCTTTACATTGATATTTACATATTTTAAGATATGTTCAGCATGCACACCTCAGAACTGTAGCATCAATAGTTAATCGCATTACATCTCACAACAATCCAGCAGTTAATGTTAGAGCTTCCTTGAATAAAGCACTTATAACCTACAGAGGAACTGCAGCCTGTGGACATCAGTAGGAGAGATTGTGGCACTGTAATGACTGTGAAGCAGATGTGTGCATACATATTTTTAAAAATCAAACTCGAAATCTTACCTGAGAGAAAATAACTGTTCGGTTGACACAGGAATGCAGATGTGGTATTTATTTATTAGTTTTTTTAATAATATGCTAAGGCTATTTTCATCAAATCTACCCTTATTATTAGTGTATTAGAGAAAGCACATGTCGTAATAAGCGATGCACAATGAAAACAGGTGGTGGCGCTATAGATTTGTTCATGTTCCAGTTTGAAGTTAATATTTGCCATGCCTGGGTATTTATCTTAAATACACACTATTCAATGAGTTTTAGCAAAGTTCAAGTTTAACAAAACTTGAGTTTCAAATCATGTTGATTACTTTTCCTGACCATTAGTGTTTGGGTAGCATAGTACTGGAAATGTAATGACTGTAAACCCATTGCAACCTATGATGTCCATTAGAGTGGTCTAGAGAACATTGATGTTTTTGTGCAGATGTGTGTGATGTCAAATAAGTCGAACTCAGTCAACTCACACTGACGCAGATGTAAAGAGAAACATCACAGCTATTTAGCATAATAATGATGAAATATGTACACACTGGTTGTCAACCTCATACTGTCAGAATGTGGTGAGCTCAGAAATTTCCAACTGTCAATCATGAATAGAAGACCAATCAATTTCTCATATGACTTTGCCTTGGGCAGGCTGCACCAAAGCTTCATAACTGTGGATAGTGGAAACGCTATACAAGGTATTTATAATTATATTTTAGGTCAATGTCATATTGAAAAACAGATGACCCACTAAGCACAACTAAGATCGTCCTGATACCAGAATTTTAAATTTGATATTACTACTACAACAACGGCAAAAAGAAAAGTTGTGTTTTTTTGTTTTTTCATTTTTATTAAATTAATAACCTGCACACAGTGTGCCAGTACAGGAAAAGTCACTGAACACATATTCAGTTGGAGTCGGTGCAGAGAGATCAGCTAATGACCAGACCAGTTGATGTGGGTAACTCTTATCTACATTGATCAATACAGTTAATCTGAAGATAGATGAGTAAACTCTCAGCCTCATTTACAAGCAAATGATTTGAGTTAAGTCTGGTTAACCCCTCACTATGCCCCTGTTGGTACAGTATCTGTTATCTGTTGGTAAAATGGGTATGTATTTATGTGAAAGGGATACAGATAATTACATACTTAAAGATTCCCCATTGATTTGTTCTGAAATTGCTTGCAGTTAATACATGATGTCATACTGGTTACAACTTTAGCCCATTATATTCGCTATTCCCTTAGCTTTCTTTCCTCAGTAGTAATCTGACAGAGCATCACTTTGATGATGAACACTGTGTGTATGCATGTGCACGCAGTCGAGACTGTGTGTGCTTATATGTGAGTGTTTCTTCATGTTTTTGTGTCTGCGTGCAAGGAAGTCGGGAGAATAGCCCCTGTGGAATAGCAATCAGCAGAACAAAACGATTGTTGAAAAAAGAAAAGGAAAGATGAATAGCTGTTGAAATAACACAGAGAGAGGGAGAGGGGGCATGTTGACGGCTCTAATTAAAATCCCGCCCATTAGCTCAGTGTAAATTGGATGATTTATTCTCCCAGGGGACTGACTGACAATCAAATGATGCTGCTGGTATTAAAATGGATGTGAAAATGGGTATTATCATTCCTGTGATGTGAGGATAGCTAAATGAAAATTGTTGTAGTTTTGATACCACTAATTCTCACAACTCATCAGCCAATCAGAATCACTTAATCTCCAAACACAACAAGCACTCACGCAAAAACAAGACACATTCAGTAGAACTGCTACACAGATTTGACATGAATATGTATATTTATGAATATGACAGTCATAGGTGGCATAATTTGATGTACTGTATATGTGGAATAGTAGGCCCTCATAATTCAGTTTATACTAGAAAACATGAAGCTTTCACTATAGTAGTAGGAGTTGTTAGACTCTACTGTGCCAACTCACTCACAAGTATTGACTCAAACATTTACACAGTGCTAGCTGCCTAGCTACCTTCATGGGTGCAGCAGATTATGATGATCATTGATTGATTGATTGATTGATTGATTGATTGATTGATTGAGTCATACATAAACTAAAGGACAGAACAACAAGGAATACGTAGGATAGCTTCATAGGGTGAAATAATAATAACATTATATATTATACATTATTTTCAACAATTACAATCTTTAATTAAGATGACTGAGAATAAGGATTAAATAGAGGTCATTAACTCACCAATTTGCATTATTGCCAGCATTAAATTTGCATTAGGGTTAGTTGGGTGTAGCAATCTCCTACTTCTTCAACACATCTCTGATTGTGTGTGTGTGTGTGTGCATGCTTGTACTCCACTTAACAAGACATGTGCTTTTGAATGGGCTTACAAATTCAGGTAGCCTGCTTACTTGCATATGTGAAGGAGGGTGTGTATGCTTATATCTACATGTAATGTTTGTGTGTGTGTGTGAACCTCTAAGATTGGCTGACTTATTTAGATTCCAGAAGTCCTTCAATAGAGGACTTCAAATTGATTTAGCTGAATTGCCTTTCAAAGCTACTTCAATTTCACCCCTATGCAAATTTACACTCCTTTCCCCATGTCTCTCTCTCACCCTCACTCACGCTGTCCCTCCATCTATCTGTCTTACTCACCTACCCGCTCACGCCACCTAACTTTCCTCTTTACCATTCTGCCTTCTACACTCCTCCTTTTCCCTTTGCCCTCCATCCTCTCCATCCCTGTCCCAGATTATCCTTAATATTCAGCCTCTCTTCATTTTCCTTCTTTTTCTCATTCATGTTCCTCTCCTTACGTCTCCCTGCATGTTCACTCCCAGTAATAGTGTGCAGAACATAAGAGGCCATGTCTTAGCAGAGCAGTCTCACAGCCAGTTAGTCCACCACTTGTCAGCCGTGTGTGTGTGTGTGTGTGTGTGTGTGTGTGTGTGCCTTTGAGTGTGTTAGGGTGTGACAGCAAAGCAGTGAATCATTTACTTAACTCTCCTGGTCTGCACCGCAGTCTGACTCTGTTTTTTTGTGTGTGTGAGCGTGTGTGTGTGCGCGTGTGTGTCAGGTGGACTAAGAGACCTTGACAACATCAACACAATTGCAAGTCCATAAAATGGCGGCAACATTTTAGCTTATGTACCTGGAAATGACTTCTGGCATAAACCGCTTGTCAGCTTACACACACACTCACACACACACACACACACACACACTGGCTCTGAGGTAACCCAGATATACACACTGAGACTGTCCTTGATACTAACACACACACAAATACATGGACCTGTCATGTTGACAGTTAGGTTAAATAACTTCTCTGTTTCAGTACACACATGCAAACATACTATATTGCCTGTAAAGCACACACACTTGCGCTGTGCGCACGCACACAAAACACACACGGCGTGTCTCTCTGGAGACCATATAAATCTGAACGCACACACGCACACAGGTTCTCTGGTGCTGCCTTGCTGCATCTTTTACTGAGGAATCGTTAAATTTTTTTTGATGGATTCAGCAGTAGGGGGTCGGACTGAGATAGTGTCTATTGATTTTATATTTGGCAGACTGCGCTCTGGCCACTTAGTCCTGCAATATACCTTACTCTCCCTCTCCCTTTTTCTCTCCATCTCTCTCTCACTCACACCATCAGTCTCTGTTTCTCTCCCCCGTGTGCTCATCTTACTCCCTTTTACTCGCTGTCCTTCTCTCATAGACTCACACTTTCCCTTTTTCCCCCCCCAATTGGTGTCTGTCCTCTTTTTATATCTGAAATGCTCCTTTATACTCCTTCTCCACTACAGTCTCAGTTTGCTGTCTTCATCCAATCTTCCCAAATTTACATTTTTTTGTCTTTGCCTTTTCCCATGTCACTTTATCCATCTTACGTTCCCTCCTCTAATCCCTTTCACTCCATTTCCCTTTAATCTTTTCTCTCCCCTTTTTTGCTTCTTCACCTGTTTTACACATCATCCATCCAGCCCCCCTCCCTCTTGTCTGCCATTTTCTGCTGCCTCATCTTTTTATTACTTTTCTCCCTCTACCCTTCCTTCCCTCTTCGTTCCCCTCTCCATTCCTTCACTCTTTCTCTCTCTCCCTATATCCTTTTGTCCTTCTCTGACACTGCTTTGCTCCACACGCAACCACCTCTCTTTGTATTTAATTTGACTTTTTCTGAACCACATGCCTTATATTTCCCTCCAATTTCCAGCCACAGATATTTATTTTTCTCCTTTATCATGTCCCTCCTTTCGCTTTCTTTCTAACTTTTCTCTGTCCTGTCTTCTTTCATCTATTTTTTTTATCTTGTTTTGTTTTGTTTTTGTCATTTTCCACCCTCTATATTCAACACTTATGATAATTTTACTGTCCATGAGACTTTGTTCAAATCCTCCTCAGTCCTCCTACAACTTTTGTGTTCCGTTTCTTTCTGTTTTTTCTTTCCAACTATCTTTGGTTTCAACATTTTTTTTTTTTTATGTAAACCTGCCATCATGTTGGTCATTACATAGTATTGTCAAATTGTTCAGGAGAGCTTGGTATACAGTTAGGTCCATATATGTTTGGACACTAAGACACATTTAGCTATTTTGGTTGTTTACCAAAGTATATTAAAGTCTTAGTTAAATAATGAATATGGGTTTTTCTCAGCTTTTATTTGAGGTTATTCACATTCAAATTGGACAAAACATGTAGGAATTACAGCTCTTTAATATGTAGCTCCTTCTTTTTCAAGAGACCAAAAGTAATTGGACAGTTGAATCAAATGCTGTTTTAAGGACAGATGTGGGTTATTCTTTATTCTCTTCTAACTTTCTTTATTCTTTTCTTTGTCGATTAAGCAGGTAAAAGGTCTGAGGTTGATTCCAGGTGTGACATTTGCATTTGGAAGCTGTTGCTGTGAACCCATGACATGCGGTCAAAGGAGCTCTCAGTGCAAGTGAAACAGGCCATCCTTAGGCTGCAAAACAAAAAAAGAGCAAATCCATCAGAGAGAAGGCAGGAACATTGGGAGCGGCTGAATAAATAGTTGGTGAGGTCTGCAACACAAAAAGGCCTGGAAGTGCATGGAAGACACAGTGGTGGATGATCACAGGATCCTTTCCACATCCAGTCAACTAGTCAAGTCTACCCTAAATAGAAGACTAGACAAGAGCAAGCACAGACAAACCATTAATAAGCCTCATGAATAGAAAGGATTAGACTTTGCCAAAAAAAAACATTTTTAAAAAGCCAGCTGACTGTAATTATGGCAAAAAATTATTTGTCTGTTTATTTGAAAAGTAGTTTGTCAGTCACCAAGACACAAAAAGTGAATTAGAAATACAACAAAGTTAGGTCACAGGAAATATGGATTCTTCTACTCCGTATTTGGAGCCACTATGAACCGTTAAGAAAAAGTGTATCTTAAAAGACTTAGCCAACCTTCCTTCTGTAAATTTTCTGTCCACTTATGCAGGTCATGGTGGCAACAGGCTATGCAGATGAGCCCATACATCTTTTTTCCCTTACCATGTCCTCCGGCATTCTGCAAGATCTCCAGGCCAGGTGTAATCCCTATAGCTAGAGTTTTGGATCATCTGTCTCAGGAATACTTCTGCAGGGAAGCATTCAGCCTATCTTCAAGGGGACTCACCACTTGCAATACTGGTGGACATAAGGGTCTGGTGTATTGCCAGTTAAGCAGAAGGCAAAGGCAACAGCCTTGTCATGCTGACCCCCTGTCATTTAGCTGTGGTAGGCTGGGATGTTTAAATCCTGCCAGATTGCCCAGATACCCACGCCACATTTTTTTTTCCTAAGTACTTTCTCTCCGTCACTATGGCTTTCTCTTCTGTGTATGTGTGTGTGTTACATGCTAATATTTGCTTTGTGCATGTCTTTACTGCAGTCAGTGTGGTACGACACCTGTTTGAACTAATTAACTAAGTTGACTGAGGTGATTCGATCTATATTCTAATACCAGTATTACTAATCCTGAAGAGTAATGGACCGTCACTCTGAGCCTCCAGCCTTTTTAGCTGTTTCGTTTAATGAAGCGATAATTCTGGTATTCTAATGAAGGAACAACTAATACACGTCAACAAATGACTTTGGGTGTTGTTTTCAGAAGTATTACAGTAAGTGTACACTTTGTAGACACAAGCCTGTTTGTATTTAATGATCAAATATTTAACTGTTATTTTACCGAAAAGCATCATTAACGTCATGTTTCCTTGGATTTTTTTTTTTTTCCATATGGTGGACACAAGTCGTAAAGAAATAACTCTTTGTTGCTTTTCCGAGTATTAGCTGGATGAAATGTGAGTGCAACAATGCTCGGGTACCCCTTTAATACAGTATTCCACCAAGCAAACCCATGGAGAGCAAGCTTATTTTACTCAATTGCATGCCTGTAAAAAATATTTTAAAAAGCCCTGTTCTAACCTTTACCAATCTGACACTTTGTACAACTTTATTGAACAAAAAGGAAAATGGGCCTTAGATATAAAGCCATTTTCTACATTATTTTCTAAATATACCTCTGGCTTCTCCTCCTGTTTGACCCTCTCCTGCTGCTTTGTCCCCCCTCACACCTCCCATCTCCTCCTCTTCCATGCTCTCTCAATCTTTTAAGCATGAACGGAGGCATCTTGTTTCAGTCTGTTGGTTGTTTCTTATCAGGCCTCACACCAAATAACAAAACATGTAGTCTGACAGAGCAATCAGGCAGCAGCAACAAAACGCAGGGAGAGTTTTTAGCTTTCTGTTTGTCTGCCTGAAACAAATGAAGCCGGCAGGGGCACTGACTTACATCGGGGGACAGCTTGTTGCAGATAATGCTCTCATTTGGAGGGAAATTGACCCTGGGTGGTGAATCTGCAGCAAGATAAGTTTGTCTAGCTAGAATGCATGTAGGATTTTATTGGAACAAGAATGATTGCAATTAACTTTTAATATACAGTGTGGCTGCTAATGCAAAGTAGTTAAGTACACATTATTTGGAAATATTTTTAAGAATGTGCTTTTTGTTGCTTATTAAATTTGCAATAAACAGCCGAGAGTTGCAATATCACAGTGATAATCATTATTTCCACTGTAATACACCGTTTGTGTTCATATCAGCCTAAGAGTATTTCTTGCACATATCAAGAACAGGAGTAGTATTTTTCTCCCATATCAATAAAGTCGAGTTATGTATTTAATCATCAAGTAGTTGCTATCCTATTTATCAGCTCTCATGTGGTTGTTAATTATTACTGATTACATTTACTTGCATACCAATAGAGAAGCTACTGAAAGCATTCACCTTTAGGTGATTTTTCAATTACATTTGCATAGTTCCAAGTCACACAGTCTATGTGTGTGTGTGTACATATGCATTGAAATATGCTTGCAAGTGACATGATGATATTTAACTAGTCTGCATGTGTGTGTTGTTTAAATGTGTTCACATGTAGATAAGTCAGCTAGCCACTATGTCATGTTTAACTAGCAGACAGGATGTATTCGTAGATATTTGGTTAAGCAGACGGAGCGTGTCTGTAGGGTCCTCTAGGGCCTAGACCTGTGTGATCCCATTACACCAGTGCCACCAGGACATTCCAGATTGTAAAACCTGCAGGGTACAGGTACAACCTCATACATCAAAAATGTGCTGTAGAAATGCCGGTAGGTCCTAATTTACACTGTAGTCATAGTAGATTTTCATTCAGGAGAATATTCTTGGTTATTATTATTATTATTATTTTTATTATTGAAGATATGGGGAGATATAAGACTATGAACACAATGAAAAACAGGACAGTCAATTTGTATTCAGACAAAGTGGAACCAGACCAGACTGACACAAAATACTAAACACTCCTGTCCCTTTAGCTTGCTTACACAGAGAGAGGGAAAATGTCACTTGGAAGCACTACACCAGAGACTGTTTAAAAGTATTGATATTTATGCATCATTAACACTATGATTTATTTATTTGTATTTATTTATATATTCCCAATGTGTGAGGGCTATAAAGGTAATTAATAGGTTTATAATTTATTCATTCTTTTTTTTTTTTTTTTTTTTTTTTGCCATTCATATGAGCTCTCTTGACTACTGAGCAACACGACTAAAAAGGTGCACCAAGGCAGCTTAGGTTATTTTACTTACTACACCAGATTTTCATACCTAGTGCAGAGGAATCACACAGGCAACCTTCTAGTTAACAGGCAGCCTCTTTAAGCTCTGGAGTGCCAAACAGATTAAGCTCAAGATGAATTAATTTGCGTTTACCATCTGTCTACAGGGTGATTTTAGAATTTTCTGGCAGAAAGGAAATAAGTGTTTATTTTAAATAAAAAGTCAACATCTTAGGTCTTCTGATGGAAACATGTAGTGTGATGATGAAGGAGACGATGACAGAGAGAGAAAATGAAACGAAAGGAAAAGAGAAAAAGATGAAATGCAATGGAAGAAAAGAGCTATGGTGATTGAGATACATTTCCATTTAGATGGGAGGGCAGCGTATTTTTCTGAGGAAAGGGACGGCGTTTTGATGTGAATCACTCTGCAAAGTCATCACGGTAAAATAGAGCTTGTATTTTGCGTCTGTGTAAGTTTGAATCCAAACTTTCAAGGAGTACATCTTAAAAACTTTCCCAAACCCTTAGACTAAACCTTGCGGGCAGACATCAAAAAGAAGCTGTAATGTAATCTTGTTCTGAGAGAGAAAGATGTGAAATTAAAGCGATTATTTCATCTTTGTGTCTTTGTGTGTGTGTGTGTGTGCACATGTGATTGTATTGAGCTGCCTTTAGGCTAGTTAACTAGGATTGTGGTCATTATCTTTATCCATGTTCTCGGACAAAAAATGAAACCAAATAGAGATTTCTGTTTTGTAAGAAGTTCAAAGTTTTAGTTTATGGAGACTTGCTAATATTTGCAAAGGGCAAACAAAAAAAAAGTCAAAATAATCTTAACAAAAGTAATTTCAATTTTTTTAAATGTAATATGTTAAAAACAGGACTTACATGCTGTACAACCATGTGTGTACAAATGTGCCGGTATGTGTTTGTGCCTCCAACATGCAGACTCCTTTCCTCCATCAGCAGTCTAGGGGACCTTGGGGTGACCAATCAATGTCCTGTATCATCCATCACCATGGAGACACAGAAGTTGAGCATGGATCATAACATTTCACCTTTGTTGTGAGTCACCTAATTCACAGGCTTTAAATGTTTATAGTGTTTTGTGCTTTCTTTTTGAGTAACATCAAAAGCTAAACTAGTATATAGAATTATACTGTGTTGTATATCAGCAGTTAGGAAAAGTATGTGTAATTATGCACGTAAGCAGAATGGATGATCAGTGTGGAAATTGTTATACCACAGATTTTTGCCAAACTAAACATCTCTATTTTTAACTAATGCATAAATAATTGTCCACTGACGAGACATTGGCAATAGAAATATAATTTGGTCCAAGTGTGTTTTTTTTTTGTTGTTGTTTTTTCACACCGTTAACAGTTTCTGTTTAACAACCCATAATTTTCCATCATATTGCAATTTGTTTTTGTCTAATTATACCATAATTACAGAAGTGATGAGGCAGTCATTTACAGAGTTGCTATGGAGTGAGTATAATTAAGGAGTGTGATATGCATCTGTCAAGTTTCAAGGTGGTTCTGTCATTACCTGCCCACTGTCTTTGAACCTTTTAAAACTTCAAATCTGTTCTGTTGAATCTTTCACCCTACGTACAGAGATAAAACTTGTCTTTGATAGCAGCTGACTATTTCCATGTCTTCTTATTGTACCTGCATTTATAGTTGGGTGGCTTTGAATGCATAATTTCAAATTCTCTCCATTATTGTGTAAAATATAGGATTCCTTTCTTTTCCCTATTTCTTTCCTCGACTATAGATGTAAAAAGGTGATACCTTAGAATCCGTAGAGAGATTAATGCATTGAATGATAACAATCTCCATACAGAAAAAGGCTCTTTTGTCGCTGTTAATCACCATGTGTGTGTGTCTGTGTGTGTGTGTGGCCCTCCAAATAATGATGACACCACAATTTCGTCTTTATATGTGTTGGAGAGTAGAAGGAGGTTGGGGAGTAGGAGGAAGGAATTGAAAACAACAAAGAAAGGGGAATAAGTAGTTGTAAAAAAATGCAGAAAAGGGTAAAGAAAGGATGAAGTCCACAGCTTCTTTACACTTACTATGACAGATTTTTTTTTTTTTTTACTATAATAGTGATTCTCTTTTAAGGTCAGTTTATGAAAGATTAACAGATTTTTCCTTCAGAGCTGTTCAGACATTCACTATGCCATATAAATATAAATCAACATAGAGTGATGATATTCTGTAAAATAAATTCCAAATACATTTATTTTTAGGGGTGGGGTCATTAAGACAGTTCAGTGTTCAGTAATGAGTCAACTCTGTGAGTTTAATTCAGTATTCATTTTTAATTTCCGTTAGGGATTTATAAGGGTTTACAACTATGATATAGTAAAAGGCAGTTGTGAGTAGAGTAATGGAAATGTATATAAGTAAAAGTGCAATTACCCAAAAAAAAGACTGAAAAAAAAGATTGTCAAATATAAACTTATTCTCCCCATCTGTGACACAAAAACATGGGAAAATGGGTTGAAAAATACAGGAGTCACAAACTGTTACAGACAAACATGGAGACCTTCAGACTAAAGCCATATTCAGACAGGGTTAGGTGATGAATGGAAGTCAGATTGATTTTGGCATGGCCACACAATGTCCTCTGTGTATTGTGGCATTGAAGAGATCTTCCATGTCCTGACATCTTTGATTCCTGTAGATCCCTCCTTGGCTTTGAAGCCAGCTAACAATCAGTGCGAGCGTAAGAAGTTGGCAGGCATCGAGGAGGAAGGAGTGGTGGAGGAAAAAGGGGTGGAAGCAGACGAGGAGAGGACACTGCAGGAGGAGGCTGTGATAAAAAATGAGGATACAGCAGAGCACAAAGGGGAAGAGATGGAAAAGGGTGTCGCTGCAGGAGAGAAGTGGAGGCCCGAGCAGGAGGTGGTGCAGAACTTTTTTAACACACACAGAGTGGAAAATCTCAATCTATTAAGGCAATTTAAAAATTTGCAAAAAGCCACCATGGGGGGTTTGAACTTCCCTGTCTGCCTCTTTTTTTTAATTTTTGCAACACTATAAAAGCCTTACAGGAAAGGCAGTCTGAGAAATGTGCACCTTTATCCCCATATTTGAGCTATTTGTACGTTGGTTTATTTCAGACAAGATGTGCGCATCACCTTTTTTTGGAGGAAAAATTACAGAAATAGTGATCCAATAGTGAACCATTTGGTTAACCTGCCAAGGTCTCAAGTTGAGAAAGTGGAAAAAATCAGACATGACTGTCTCTATAAACATGTTAGCATCACACAGTATTGTTACATGTAGTAGATGATAGGTTTCTTTAAATATGGGTTCAATTTAAGTTTATAAAACTGCATCTTACATCTATTTTAGAATATATTGTTAAATGTGTGGGTGTGATTAATCCGACTTTCCCACAGACTGCGACTATGTCACAGCATCTGTCCATTGAATCTTGGTAAGTGTCAGAAGCTTTAAACACAAAGGACCCTGAATGTTCAACAGGGCCACCCTTTCTAAAAATAAAAGCACTCAATGAGGTGCTTCAAGTCATTTTGGATAAAAGTGTCCGCTAAATACCATTTAGTATATTGTATTACTCCCATTACTGCAATATGGACCTCACTCTCTCACTGCCCATTGACTTCATCCATTCCCAGTGGGCCATCTATCTGTCCATTGACTGCCATTTAGTGTCAACAGGGCCATAACTCGTTAGCTGAATGACATTTAGACATTCAGCAGCTCGTTTCAAAGGCCAGGGGTGAGATGGCTGTTGAGGGGACACTTCTCTCTCCCTCTTTCCACTCCCCATCAGTTTATCCACCTTGGTCTTATGCATACTCACTGTTCTCAGACACTGTATCTGTTGCCTCACTTACCCTCTGTCCCCTCTCCTTTTACTTTGCAACACTATCTTTCTCTCTGAGGAACTATATTATTGCGCAGGCATTTAATGTATAGTTGTAGAGAAAATATTTAATAATGTCCTTTTGCTGTTATCAGCTTTGTGATTTGGCCACTAGATTTGCCAAAATCTTCAACTGATTTTGTGATTTTTTTATTTATTTGGTTCAAAAAATAAGATGGTGACTCAGCGCCTCTTCAACTTGACCAGCAGTGTGACTGAAACTGCACTGTTCTATTTATTACTCTGCAAACTGTGCTTCCTTAATGTAACGTTTTGTATGCTACAGTGGCCCTGAGAGCTCAATGCACTGCATCTTAAGTAAACAAATGGAGAAAACACAAGCAAAGGAAAACATCTTCATCAACTTGACAACATATGTGCAGCATTTAGAAAACACAATGGAAATACAGACAACACAACACATTACAGAAACACTTCAAATACAGAAAATGACAACCAAAGTGTTTCCAGAAGATAATAGTGCTGAACATCTCAAGTGAGTGTCTAATGCACCTCGCAGAACCTGTGGAGCCAAAAGGGGAATTCTTTTTGTGGTTGCCTATAGCCTACATAAAAACATTTTGGTCTTCTGTCATGGTGAATATCTTTTCTCTCACTCTCGAGTAAAAAAAAAAAGAAAAAAAGATGAAGCTTGCTGTATTCCTTTGCTGTTATACAATTCCAGGCCAACGCTGGTTCATGTGTCAGTAAAAAAGGTGGTCGTGAGGGTGACAATTGGATGGACCCCTTTAATACCCAGATCTCTATTTTGTGGTGAGTTGTTCCTCGAGATATATATATATATATATATACAATGTCTCAAAATAGATAGCAACATGAAATGGGGGATACTGATTTCTATGCACTGTGGTAATATCCCTTCTCTGTGGTAATATCGCTTCTAGTAGATAGATTTAAACTTGAAAACCTTTAAATGTACCTGAGAAGAGACATTTGTAAAAAGTGGCAAAGAGAGGAGAGAAGGAGGCTGCTTTCCTGGTGGAAGTAATCTGTAGAGTCCGTTGGGAAGGCTTGACCGGGTCTCAGAGACATTTAGCTCGAAATTCGACGGTTTTTATCTCAAAAACAGTTGTACAGGTTTATTTTTCTAGTGGGGGTCTAGAGGCATTTATTTATGCTGAACTTAACCATTGTAAAACAATTAAAAACTTATGGCGTAGTTCTCTCTCTCTCTCTTCATGTGTTTCCTGCTCTGTCTTTGTCTCTTTCTCTCAAACAAATGGGCACAAACCAAATTAAACTTCTTGTTATTATTTTGCAGCACAGACTGAAGTCAGACTCAGACATAGAAGCTGCTTCATGAAATAAACCATGTCGTGCTTGTTTTGACCTTATGGATGTTCAGTGTCTAACCTGCATTAGCTGCAGTCTAGGCAGGGGAGTGTGGGAAGAGATGACTCTCCACTGTTTTGAATTTGAGCTGCGGTGTCCAATCTCACATATTGTACCTTTTTAATGTATTCACTTCAGAGCAATTATTGACTTTACAATTACTGTATTTACTTGATAGGTTGACTGCACATACAAACAATTTGAATGGTTCTTACATGCAAACAATGCATGACGCAGGACAGATTATTAAATTTTTTTAGGCTATACACACAGCCCCAGGCCTACAGTACCATCTAACAAGAACTGTTTCATCAGCAACACAAATGTGTGAAACCATACTGGAGGGGGCTGTAAGCCTGGATAAGTTGAGTTTACTTTTAAAAAAATTGAGTGACTTTAACTTAAAAAACTTGAGTTGCTGAGTTGTTTAATTTAAGTTCAGTACACTAAATACCAAGTTGATTTAACTTAATATCATTTGTGAATTCAACTGTCAATTTATTCAACTTAAATTTTAAAGCTGAATGCACTAATCTCCAAGTTGATGTAACTTAAAAATTGCTTTACATGTTTACTTCACAGTATCTTTAAACCAGAAACTTTAAATTAAGGAAATAAAAAGTAAACCACAAAAGTATATTATTTTCATGTTTTATTTTAACTTAGAGCAAGAGATTATTGTCACTTAATATTTCTAAACAACCGTATTTAGTTGAAAAATGAAAACATAAAATTAGTGGCAATACTTATGCCTTCTGTAGTGGACATTGGTTGTTTGGCTATAATTTTTACTCATTTTAGCTACCCTACTA
This sequence comes from Larimichthys crocea, assembly GCF_000972845.2. Lineage (NCBI taxonomy): Eukaryota > Metazoa > Chordata > Actinopteri > Sciaenidae > Larimichthys > Larimichthys crocea. Next base: position 34,639,733 of record NC_040013.1, on the reverse strand, counting down.
ATCCCTGTTGTGCTCTAGAGGACATCCCGGCCTTTCCAATGATATCTCAAGGGTTAAGATTGGATGAGGGGAACTTTTTTTTGTATGCAAATGGCAGGAAGAGAGAAATAGTAAGTCAAATATTCTTCAGATATTGTTTTTTACCTAGAATAATTATATATTTTACTTGTTTATGAACATACTACATTCAAATTTCTGCCCCAAAACACATTTCCTTGTGGGCTAATAAACATGTATGTATTTTCTACATGCAATAATTAATGTAAAAAAATAAATAAATAAAAAATCAGCAAACAACACTGAACAGTACCTTAACTTTAAACTGCATCTGGCAGACGAGCTGCTGAACTAGAACCCAATGACAGTGGCGAGAGAGTAGACGACAGGGAAGAGAGTGAAGAAGAGTACGAGCCGCACGCAAAAAAAAGGATTCTACAACCGGAAGCATTTGTAAGAAAATATGGAGCCAGGCATATGCCAGAGATGGTAGACTGCAAACATGCAGAGAGGTGTCAAGGTACAATGACAACAAAGTGCAAAGCAGGCCTAGTGACAATAGAATAAACAGTTCAACACATGATAAAGGACAATGTTTCAACAGAAAATGTACTTAATATTCTTAGTTTCACTTTTTTTTTTTACTTTTTGTTCTGTTGTCCACTACAATGGACATGCTGTAAAATCTCAAAAGTATTTTTTTTATGACTTTCTAAATCACAAATGAAGTTAAATTGTAAGACACCTTTTTCCTTGGTTCTCAGGAGGGTATTTAAGTACAACCAGTTTATGTTAACTGAGGTGTGACAAAGACAGATTTGCACACTAGATATCTTCACGGGTCCACCTAAACCCTTGAACCCAACGCAGGACAAGCATGGGCCCGTGTTTTTTTCAGTCCAGTTAGGGTTAGGTCACAGATCTGTTTAACATTTAACATAACAGAACTATGCAACCAAGTGGCCTGCTCAGGATGTGAAGGGTCAGAGAGCAGAGGTCAGATTTATCTCAAAGAACACAGATGAGAGCAAATGCTAACATTATATGGGTTGTTTATGGGTAGTACATTACCAGGTGAGGCCTGACTTCACCTGTGTGAAGCACCCTCCAGTATGGTGTCACACATTTGTGTTGCTGACAAAACAGTTCTTGTTAGATGGTGCTGTAGGCCTGCGGCAGTGTACGTAGCCTAACTTTGTACATAATCTGTGTTTTGTGCCATGCAGCTTTTGCATATAAGTGCCATTCAAATTGTTTGTTAGCACAGTCACCCTATTAAGTAAATACATTGTTTTAAGTCAATATGTCCTGGATTAACCCTTATGTGTTTGTATTTTCCTTATTAAGCCAAAGTCTGCAAATATAGTGAACCATTTATTTATACACGTATTACAGCCTAACGTCTGAAATCAGGAGAGTTGTGACTGTTATTTAATTCTGAATTACTTTGTGTACACTTTGTGTTTGAAAACTAGTAATTTCAGTGACATAATGAATAAATAATACTGATTATAACACTGTAAAATGTAAATGTGGTGTGGTTGTTGTGTAAACCGATACAGTGTACCTGCAAAAGCATTAATAGCATTCTTCAAACAACTGGTTAATTAAATTTTGTTGGACCATCTACAGTCTCCCTATGAAGTAAGTACATTTTTAAAAAAAACTTTTCACTTCAGTATTTCTGAAAGGGGGAGAGTTGTGACTGTGACATAGAACTGATTTTGTAACTTCGTGTTTGACACACACACACACTCACAGGTGGGTGTGACAGTCACCTGTATGAAGGCCCTCCCACTATCTCTGTAGCTCTATAAAATTGTCAACCTTGTCAGAGATTTCAACCAGGAGCATCTTTTCTCCCTCTCTCTCTGTGTGAAGAATTGAAGATGAAGCTTGCTGTGTTGGTTTCCCTGCTGGTTATTGTACCATTCCAGGTCGTAACTGGTTCATGTGTAGGCAAAACCGTGGACGTATGGGTGGTCAACGGCCAGTCTCTTACAGGGGATGGACCCTTGAATGACCCAGAACCCTATGTTAAGGTGAGTTGTTTATAAATATATACAAACATGAAATGGGATTGGTTTCTATGGACTGTGGTACTTTCCCTTCTCGTATGACTAGTAAATACATTACTGTTACATTTTCATGACAATATGAGACATTGTTTCAGCAAGAAACCCACATTGACAGCATGATAGGTCTTGCATCAGAGCAAACCAACAGATGCTGAAGCTCCTGCCATTCAATTAATTCACTGATGTTTATATTCCACACAGTAGTCCTAGGCTTAGGCTTAGTGATATTCCCTTTTATGTAACTTCTTTCCCCAACATTGACAACATGACTTTATCATACCTTCCAAATATGTGATTTAAAGTTCTCTAAATTGTTTGCAAGTTCTTATTTATTTTCCATGTTAGTATTTCAAATAAAGTAAATAAATTGTTCCTCAATATCATCTAACACAGGTGAGCATCGGTAGTCAGATCAGGACGACCAGTGTGATTCATTCAAGTTCCAACCCATCTTGGTGGGAGGAGTTTCGGTTTTTCAATGCCTCCGGCAACATGTTGAAAATTGAAATCTGGGAAGCTGATTCTGGACTTCGTGGTGATGATGACCACCTGGGAACCTGCACGGAGCAACTGATCTCAGGAGGTGCACAATATCACGCTATACAATGCAGGGCCTCAGACTCTGGTTATGTCAAAGTCATTTACAAGTGTTTCTAAATAAAACTTGCAGTGGCTCAGTCCTCAGCTCAGTCCATCCTGTAAGACATTTGGACTGTAATTGAGAAAAGTGAAAGAATAAAATCAAATGAAAGCAATTGTGTTTGTTAAAGTATTTTATCACTGTCACACCTGATAGTCATCTGTGTGAAGTCCCCTCCCACTATCTCTGTAGCTCTGTTTAAAACTGTCAACCTTGTTGGACATTTCAACTAGAAGCACATTTTCCCTTACTGGTTATTATACCATTTCAGGCCATAGCTGGTTCATGTGTTGGTAAAACTGTGGGCACGTGGGTGGCCAGGATCCCTATGTTGTTTACTCAAAATGTAAACAAACTTGAAATGGGGATAATGGTTTCTATACACTAACCCTAACCCTAACCCACTGTATGACTAGTAAATACATTAGCACCATTTTCATGTCAATATGAGATATTGGTTTAGCAAGAAGTCAACACTGACAATATGATGGATATGGCATAACAACAATCCAACAGATGCAGCACCCTCTGCCATTCAATTAATTAATTGATGCTTCAGTTTAATTTTGATTTAAATTTAAATATCACTTTTAATCAAAAGATGGAATAAAATAGAAATAAAAGGTTTTAGAAATCTACCTCTAACAAAAGTTACATTTACTGATATTCCCTTTTAGAGGGGTGGTTAATTATGATTTCAGGAGGTCTGGATAGAGAAAATTTCCTTATGTGCAGGTCCGTAGCATCATCATGTTTAAGTTGCATTATAGTTTAGTTATACATTACAATTATTTCATATATATATATATATATATATATTGAAGCAGCATTGTCATTGTATCAACATCTGCACAGTGTGAAGTCAATGACTCAAGTTATTGGTTGGCTGCGATCTTCCAGATTAAAAGACGGTTTTCGGTGTCAGCCTTCCGCTGTTTAGCACACGCCATGGCACGTTGACTCATAATCTGATCGCTTTTCTCTCTTGTCTCCTGACTCCTTTGTATTTTTCTCTCCATCACTGTCACTGCCGCTCTATTCAGTGATAGCCCACACTACCCCACCTGTGACTGGCTGACATTCTTGCCCTCACCTTAACCAATCTCAGTCCTCATGCCTAAACCCAACCAACTCAAACCCACAAAGGCAACGAGTACTGGCCAATCAGAGACGAGTACTGGCCAATCAGAGATGAGTACTGGCCAATCAGAGACAGGTAGGATGTCCCTTTCGCTGAGTAGCGGTAGGACACTATCAGAAAAGGGTTGCTGGTCAAAATGTAATCTCTGCCAAAACTGAATAAAACTCAGTGATATAGTGTTTCCAACTCTATGTCCAGACAGGACAGAGAATGGGTCTGTGAGGTGGCGTAAACCCTAAGCGACGAAGCCCTAATGATATGCTTTCCCTTGGTCCAGCATACTCAACCAGGCATAGCCACCAAGGGTGTCTGTCGGGTTTTATATCCTGGGCAACGGGTGTTGATCAGGGACAGTCTTCTTATTCAGGAGGGGATAGTTGATGCACAGGTGCAGACTGTCATTTTTCTTCCTGACAAGACAACAGGAGCAGCACACCTTGACCTAACTATCCAGCCTTTCAACAGTTCCTGTATTTACTCTTTCACCTCTTTCAACAGTGCCTTTGGGACTGATGAGTAGGTTCTCTATACAGGGATTTTGTCCTCAAGGGTGATCTGTAGGCTTGGTATCTAACTGATATCATTGCTGTCACATGCAAAAGCTCTGACCTCTTCACTAAGCACATTGTTGACTTTTGCCCTTTGTTCATCATCAAGGTGACTGAGGTGGAGGAGACGGATTGGTGTTAGTGGAGCGAGATGGAATTGTTAACAGTTACCATGAACTTGTGTGGGGTCTCAGGCAAGTCTGCTGTGATCACTTATTCAACACAGTGGATGCTGCCAAGGGCTGTCTTTCTCAGTAGAGTGACTGCATGCTTTATGTTGTTTCCCACAGGTACAACCTTTTTTTAATGACAATCATTCCTGGACTAACCCTTGTGTTATTCATACTTTCCCTATTCACCCAGGATGTCTGATGGACCATTTATATATACTTTTATACCATCCTGAAGTCTGAAGGCAGGAGACACAAAGTAGCTGACTTACTATCTTTCCTGTATAATATTTAGACTGTAAATAAGAAAGTACTATCTTTCCTGTATAATATTTAGACTGTAAATAAGAAAGTGAATGAATACAATCAAATGAAAACAATAATTTACGTTTATTAGAGTATTTACAAGAGGCCACTTAAATGCAAGACGATCAATGGATAGTTCACATTAAATATGATATTTCCAGAACCAAATAGACCACAGGCATGATAATTGAGTACTTTTTTATTATTATTATGAGATATAATATATGACTCATCTATCCATCTATCCATCCATCCATCCATCCATCCATGTGAGAAAGAATTGTGCCATAATTGCTGTATTGAAAACTGTACTTAAGGTACAATATGTAAGATCTGACTGGAATTCAAAACACTGGAGAGCAGTCTCGCCCCCCTCCCCAGACTGTAGCTCACACAGGTTGCCAGACTAAAGACACTGAACCTCCATGAGGACAAAAAGGCACAGAAAGGTTTATTTCGTGAAGCAGCTTCTATGTCAGAGCCTGACTTCAGTCTGTGCTGCAAAATAATGACAACAAGAAGTTTAATTTAGTTTGTGTCCGTTTGTTTGAGAAAGAGGGAGAGAGACACACACACACAGGGAGAGAGAGAAATACAACGTTACTGTTGTCCCATCCACCACACACTCTCTTCTGTGGACTTTGGTCACATTGTTTATTTAAAATCATAATCCCTTCAGCCGCTAGAGGGCTTGCACTTAAACCTAAACATGTGTGTTTTCACTTGCTGAAATGATTGATGCAGTCTTGCTTGAGAGGACAGTCTCACATTGCCAGTACGTTCATGTAACAAAATGCATGCCTGACAGGGACTTACTCCTTCCCTTTTCTTTTATCCTTATTATTTTTCTCTACCAGTTGTATATCTTGCCTTACCCTGCATTTAACCTGCTTCATCTCTTTCTCTCTCTGTGAGCTCCACGCTAATCATGCACTAGACAGTTCCACAGGCCCCAATTCCACTTCAAAGGGCAAGCATTTCCTCCTTGTCTGTAAGAGGACCTGTCAGCCCTGCCTGCCTACCTACCGCAAAGAGAGCAAAATAGACAGAAGGAGAGAGTGAGAGGGGATGGAAGACAGAAGGAAAGGATGCCAAAAAAGCAGTAGGGGAAAAAAAGCATAAGAGCTGAGAGCAGGGTCCTCGAGGAGAAGCAAAGAGGACCTGTCGGTGTTGTGGGTAGCACTTCACCAGATGAATCACATCAGCACAGAGGTGCGTTTTTGTCAAGTGTGTGTTAAAAGTATGAGTGCTGTTGTGCATGTTAGGAAGAGCACATGTCAGCGCTTTGCCAATCTTAGAGTTGGTGGAGAAATTAAAAAAAAAAAAAAAAAGGTATTCAGGACCATTTTCAGGCTTGAGAGAGAGGAAAAAAAGCTTTACCTTGCGTTTTCTATTTCTACTTTTTTCTTCTGCTTTTCCTACCTCTCTTTCTTTCTGACTTCTTCTTCTTCCCTCCCTCCCTCCTCCTCCTCCTCCTCCTCCTCCTCGCTCGCTTTCCCACCCCGCAGCAGGGAACAAGCGAGAGGAGAGAGCAAATGGCGCAATGTCCTGTTCCTCCCTGTCTCGTTTTTGGAGCGTGAATTAAAGATGCATTCCGTGCCACCATTGTTAGGGTAATAAGAAAAAGTTATCTTCAAAGGGTTCGGGTGGCGAGAGAAGAGACAGCCAGGGGGATGGGAGACGAAGCCTGTGTGTGTGTGTGTGTGTGTGTGTGTGTGTAGGGACGTGGGGTTTGGGTAGAGCAGAGATTTTTTTTTTTTCTTGAGTCCTTCTAATGCGTGAAATTACACCTGCCACCTTCCTGTCTGTGTACTAAGTATGTGTGCGTATGTGTGAGTATGAAGTATGTGTGAGTGTGTGCACATAATTACACACTTTCATATTTGTGTATATGTGCTCGTCTACAGTACATACAAGGACCACTGAACAATTCTCCAGTTAAACACACACTAACCACGACTCATTCTCCGTCCTGTGCGCTGTCTCGAGCTATATTTCTGCTAACACAGTGTACAACATGATATTATTATTAAAGGTTCCAATTCCTATTAACAGTCAGTCCTAGATAACAAGTTAATTAACTCTCTGCCCTCCTTCTCCCCTGGCTATCAGCGCACAGGTAGCCTTTCATGTTGCTACCGAGAGATAGAGGGAGGTACGGCAGTGAGGGGGAGAGGTGAGGACGATGGAGGAAAGACGGAAGCGTGAGGTGGAACGATAGAGAAAAGGAGCAAGGGAAGGAGGGAGAAAGTAATGGGAGAAGAAAAGGATGAGGAAAGAGAGGAAGATGCAGGGTGAGGGCAAGAAGTAAATGAGGGGATGGAGGTGAGGATGGAAACATGAGCTAAATTGGATTTGGATGAGAAACCGCTGAGGGGGTTGTTAAGTGGCAGGCACAGTGGATAAAATGAAAAAAAAGTGGTGTGTTTTTTTTTTCCTTTTTTAAATTTCATCATCTTTTTTTTTTTCATGTTTGGCATTTCAACACCTGCTCAGAGCGCAGCAGGAGATGAAACAAATGGAGAAGGAGGAATGGGTGGGGAGGAGATAGGGGGTGTGAGCTAAGGAGGTGAGCATTTGGAATGAAAGTGTGGCTGGGTTTTGATCTCTAATGTACTTTAAGCAGCTTGACATCCAGATCATTGTCTTTTACAGTAGGAACTAAGGGCTCTGCTGGAGAGCTGGGCACCACATGAGTCTGGCTAATACCAGACATTTCTAATTATTTAAATGTTACAACTGTTGTTATTAATCCAGAGTGCATCTAGATATACCCTATAGGCAATACTCCATTTGCTTTTGCAGTCAGAAGTGTGCATAGTCGTAAAGTGACACATGCATAGTTTCATTCATGTGTTTGTGCTGTGCTTAAAGCCACACATGATTGGTTCTTCTTGGTCAAAACAACTATAGCTTTGGCACTGACAAAGAGATTGAATGTTTTCACATGGAAAAACAGTGAAATTACACTATATTCTTCCATGTGTTGTTCTAGAGGGTTATAACATTGTGAATCAGCATTTGTCAAAGGAGGACAGAGGACTGAAGTAGTAGATTTCTTTGTGGCTTTACTCAAACATTTCAGGCAGTACAGACATAGCACCAACACGCCACCAGGGGGCCTCTGTAAATACCTCTCCTGACAGGTAACTTCTGGCCAGGTAACACACCTTGATCCGGTAGAGCTCCCTCTAGGGTAATACCAAATGTTAACAAGCTCAGAATACTACAGATATTTTCTTGTCATACTTGTATTCAAGTAGCATCTATCAATCTTGATTGTACTTTAGAGACTTAAAGTCATCCTTGCAGAACAATCCATGTTTTTCCATGTTTCACTCCAGTATTTTCAAAATGGGCCAATAAACACTGAACCTGTATTTTACCACCAAAGTTGGATCTAATTCTCGATGGAAAAAAAATCTAGAACATGCATGGTACACTATTAGTTTGTTTCTGACATGCCAGCTGCTAGATTTATTACAGATTGGCAATGCTCATAAGGTACTGTACAACTAATTATCTTAAATCTAATATGAATGCACATAGATCCCTGGGTTTGGTTGTTATACATATTAATGTCATAATTGTCACAATTCCCCTCTTTTTCCTAAATTCTATTGTCATATGTTTCTCCTTTGTTGTATTTACACCAATTTCTTATCATCCTTGAGTGTTCATCTGCTATAGTACTATAAATGTTACTGTTTGTTAAACAAAGTGTTTTCCCTTCCCTTTAGGGGACAGTTAGTCACTGTTTGCTATTACATTGTACACACCTATTTAAGGTTACGATACACAACTTTTACCTTGAGGCAGAACTGTTGCTTCTCTAAGCCTCCTGTTTGTCATCTCCTGTTTTTTTTTGTTGTTTTTTTTTTTGGGGGGGGGGGGGTTCCAAACACTAGTCACTCATCTTGTTGAAGTGTCTATTTGACAGCAGCATGCAGTCCTGAGCCTGAGGCCAAAGTAACTATCACATGCAATGACATAACAGGTCTGAAAAAGCACATGTCTAGTCTTGTGATATCCATCTTCCTGCTCTTGGCTATTGTACTCACAATCTCACATCTCTATGACTGATAGCCGAATCATTTTTACTTCTTCCTGAAATAAATAAACAAATACATTTACTGTTGTTACTGTAACACAAGTCATTTTTGTGTACTTACTAAAAATAAGTAATTTTAGTTTTACCTAAGTATTATCAATCTCAAGTATTGTATAGCTTCTCAAGACCAAGAAAGACTTGCAGAGTCTGTTCTTTCTTCTGCTGTTCAGTGAATGATGCCCCCAAACAATGGCCTTGAAGCTGACAAGGCTCATTTACCATTAACGTCGGTTCTAGGATGACCATGGTATTGTGGCCATGTGGTTATCATTACAACCCTACTGCAGAGCCGGTGTCATGCCAGTACTTGTGCAGTTATACACACATCTGATATGAATCATTGTTGATTCATGAGAGTTTGTATTTGATCTCATCGGGATGCTTGTTTTGCTGTCATTGTATGTGTGTATAATGTGGGATAGTATTGGTATGTGTGTGTCAATGATTTGGTCTGGCTGGTTATGAGTGAGTGTATCCCTCAGGCCTGTTTTCCAGATCAAGGCCTTCATGGTCTCAGCTCGGTGAAGAGGTCATGACAGCCAATTAGCTCACACTAAATTGATCCAACTACCCATTTGTGTGTGCACGTGTGTGTTTCCCAATCAATGCTCATGTTTTATCGGATAAACCATTACTCATTTCATTGAGTGATTGGTACATGCAAAAAGACTCAAAAACAGGGAAACTCTATCAGATTAATGCACGTGCATAAACACTTTTAATTTATACTCAAAACCATAATTGGCAATTTTAGATTCTAATTGTTGTCTTTACATATATTTATAAAGGTTAAAATGTAAATTTAGTGAAAGCTATGAAATCCTGATTGCAATTTCTCTAGACAAAGCATGCAGAGATTCACTGACATTGTGTTTTCTAACCTTTCAGCTACCATAAAAATAGGCAAGTCTATACAGTTTATCTCCTTCTAGTGGCAAAAAGTTTGTTTCTAATTATACCACTAATGTGTTTTTCACCTCAGGCTTCTGTTATTTATCTCATTAGGTCACAGTGAGAGTCTTTAACGGTCTCAAAGCTTATACATGCATATACATATACATGCTATTGGGGTAACATAAGAGCAGGAAAAGCACAATTGATACCTAATGAGTTAATTATGGCAGTGTTTCTGTTATCCCTGTTCCAGCAGTAATACCGTTCTCACGTGGTTGCTTTTTGAACAATAAGTCATGACATCAGAGTATTACTCTGCTTTATTTTACCTTGCTACGGGATGACTGAGGGAAAGAGGATGGATTTTTTTTTCTATGCAATTGAAATGCAAAAGTCTTAAAACATTTTTTGAGTGTACTTTCAATTTCAAAATTTCTCCTCAAGTGCAAAACTTCCCCAATGTATCTGTTTGTATGGAGAATACTAGGCAAGACCCACGTGCACTGATGCTAATGTGTATAACCATATAACCTGCAATTTATTTTTCTGCTCTTGTGGATAACGTGGTTGCATCTTTCTTTTTGCCATTGTTGTGGACGAACAAGAGGCCTGTGTTATCTCAGCTCCTTACTGTGGTTAGCTTCATTTTAGGTATGTAGCATGTACATATGGGAAAGGTCAAGCATTATAACAGGGAAGAAAGTTTTCTGAGGGAAAGAGTCTGATTTGACCTAGGGCAACATCCAAGGGTTTTTTTTTTCTTCTTTTTTTCAGTAAGCGCAGGCCCATGTGTTAATCTGCCAAGCTCAAGCTTGAATCCCAGATTAGAGGAGTTTCTGTTGATATGGTAAATATACTTGTGGACCTCAAGATGCAGCTGTGCATCTTGGGTTTAATCCAGAAGGGCAGGAAGGGAAGCTTTGACGGAACATAAATTTCAGTGGAGCAGAGAAAAGTTGCGATAGTGGCCTGAGCCAACACAAACTAATGTAAATATACTGTAAAGTTGACAAAAGTAGTGCAATTTTGGTGGAATAATTAGCTTGGTGGTCAAATTAAAACTATTTCAAATTAGATTTATGGAGCTACAGTTCCTACAGTATAATACGTTGGGGGTGTAAGCAGGAAGTATGCCATTATAGTTATAGAGCCTTAAACTCAGGCTACAACTTGAGAACTGTTTGTGTTTGTTTTTTAGCTTAAATTTGACTGTCACTAGATTACTCAAATACTACAGGAAATTGATAATATGATGAGATGATACTTTTCAGGCATGTTCTGAAGAGCATCATTTGACTTGGATAACACCCTATAGAATGAGCCTATTATATGCAGCAATCAGGCAAAGTATTTTAAAATACTTTATTTCCATGAGCTGTGTGTTACTGCAATGTTGAATGTGTTGGTAAGCACACCAAAACACAATAACTTCATTTAGCTCACCCATGCCCCCTGTGGAAGCAGTTTATAATCCCTAATTAATTAGATAAGATGAGATTAAATAGACTTTTTTTTGTCAGATCCTATTCACTTCAGTGATGCTGTTTTAATGCAGTCAATGTGATATTTAGTTTTTAAAAAAGTCATCCTCCACATGTGCCAGTGTGAGTCATACAGTGTTTACCTCAAGGCCAAAAATTTTTTGCTTTCTTGTGATTTGAATTTCCTTTAGAAAAGCATGATTTATGGTTAATCCATAACTACTTTTAGCACAGAGAGGTGCTCTGATTAAGTGACTCAGAGGTCAGTTTATCATATTGTTAAAACAGGTAGAGGAGTGAATGAAAAATCAGCCCCCCCTTCCTTCATCATGTATTAGAACCCTTGATGAAGGCACTAAACCAGATGCCCAGCAGCAACCCTCAAAAAGTGCACTGATAGTGGGACTTGTAAAGCTAGACCCCTATATTGGGCTCACAGTGTAGTTGTTTTCCTCTACAGGATTATTCTACTTGAACTTTTACAAGAATATAACTCACAAAGACTCACATTTGACTTGGTAGAATGCATTTTAACAAAGACTTTTTGTTTTACACCTGCTCTATTTTATACCTGAAAGAAATAAGGTACATTGATGGGTGAAGTTATTTTAGTCCAAACATTTCCCCAGAAGGTTGTTCAAGCTTATATCCAGGATATCCATTAAGTTAGAGCAGACATCTGGCTAATGGCATGAGACCATGGCGCACTTTATTTTTGTTTACTGCTAGTTTTTGGGTGATTTTTGGGGAGTGGTTTCTCACTCTGCAGTAGTGCTCATCCCTGCACTTATCTTTAAATTACTGTATACTACCTTTATGTGTCTCTGCAGAATTAAAATTATGAGATGTTGTGGACAATACAAGATGATGGGAGGGTGGCATTTATTTATCCATTTATATTTATTTTTAAGTATTTTAAGTATTAATATTTGTGTGGTTTGATTTTTATCTCATAGGTGAGATTTCTTTTTTTTACTAAGGTGCTAAAGTAACATTTAATTAAATGGATTTTTAAATGTAATTTTTGAAACTTTTTCTCTACCTGCTGACTTTTTTCTCTCTACACGTCCATCCACTCTCACTACCTCCATCCATATTTCAGTTTCTACTTTTCACTCTTTTTTTCACCTCTCTTTCCCTCACATACAAATACACACACACACACACACACACACACACACTCACTGTTTGATCAAACTCCACCACCAAGTTGATGATGCTTTCAGCTAAAGGTGCTGCAGTAAATAAAAATAAAATGAAACAAGGGATGAATAAAATATGAGCATGATAATGAATAAATAAAAGGTTTGACTGTATTAATAAGAATGAGTCAGACGTATCAGATGAATAGAAACCAACACACGCCACCATCGCCTCCGCATACGGCACTGATGAAAGACTAAGGTGTGTGGTTTAGCAGACAGCCCTTCTGCCTTTACCTCTCTTCTTGCTCTCTCGTTTTCTCTTTCTTTCATTTTTTATTAATTCTTGCCATAGCTTTATTGGCATCTCATCTAACATTACACGATCATTAATTTATAAATCTGGTTATTTGGTTTGAAAACATGCATCACACAATATCAAAGAATTACCAGTATCTATAAAAAGCTAAGCACTGATGTCTCCTGTCCCTCTCTGTCTCGTTCATTAACAATGCATCCATCTCCCTCGTCCCTTTCTCTTCACACGTCTCTATCTGTCCTTTGATTCATTCCATCTTTCTAGAAGTTCACCTGTTTCTTTCTCACTCTGTCTCACACACACACTTTCTGACCTTTGTCTCATGATTACATTGTACATCATCACTATGTAAGTGTACTGAAGTGGGGTGTGTTAAAGTGTGTAGTTTATAGCTCATGTGAGCTCAACATCAACACAGCTGAAGAAGAAGTATCACTTTCTCGGGCATCATTTATAAAAGTGTTTAATGAATGCTTTCATCACAGGTTGTGTCACTTTTGTTTGCTTATTCTCGTTCAGTAGGACACTACATTGAAGAAAAACCTTAATGGACTGTTGTATCGTTGGCTTTAGGAATGACATGGGGATTTTTCTCAGTCTGACAACCTGAGGTGTGTGTGTGTGCGTGTGTGTGCGTGTGTGTGTGTGTGTGTGTGTGTGTGTTTGTATGTGTGTGTGTGAAAAAGTGAATAAAAACATACAGTTACAGTTTGTCCATGTGACAGATCGCTGTGTCAGATCGCATCACTTCAATTAAAGGAGTCACATTCTCCCAGATAAACTTCCATCAGCAGCCAAGTCACACGTTATACGTAGGTCAAAACATATTTGAACTCAAATGTGAAATTAAAGGGAATGTTTCTCTTTTCAAGCTGACTTTGAGTTCACAGAGCCATCTAAATGCAAAGCCTCTCCTCATACACCACCATGGGCATTCCAAAACATGTTGATCACCGTGGCAACACGACAGAGCTGTGGTGATTGGCCACGGTCGTTATCATTCCTGTCAGGACAGGTGTGAGCGCTCTCAGTTAAACTAGCTCTTGATTGGTTCAAACTGCCGGGAGGCCAACAAATCCCTAATCAGAGTGTTAGCATATGAAAAAGAGAGGTGAGATACACGGAGCAGGAGGGAAGGAGAAAGGGAGAAAGAGGGTGTGAGAAGGAGAGAGTGATAAAATTTGAAATGAGAACGATGTAAAGATGTTTTCAGTTTTAATGATTAGGAAAGAGCTCCCACAATAGCATTCACGCAATGAATCAAATCATGACTTCACATGTACACACACATTTTACATTTACATTTTGCATAACAAACATGCAGACCTATGTGGATACACACACATACACAAATCCAAGTACTGCTTCACCACACAGATGGGCCTGTGTGTGTGTGTGTGTGTGTGTGTGTGTGTGTGTGTGTGTGTGTGTGTGTATGTTGAGCAGATGGTGATTTTAAGAGCCTATGGCACCTCTCCATCCAGGCGAACACACACACAAACACATGCACATGTTGATATAGTACAAATAGGACAATCTCTGAGACCTGTTGCTTTCCCTGTTTAATGTAAAAGATAAGAAGACAGGCAAAAATAAACGAGCAATGATCAAGTGATCAACACATAATATAGTTTCAAATAACCTTAAACGCAATCTGCAATATTACCAAGAGTCAGCTAAGAAATAGAAATAGAAATATTTAGTATATCTCTTCCAAACAACAATGCATACATTTTAAGTTTAAGGGTCCAATGTGTAAAATTTAGTTGCATCCTGTATTGAATATTGCAACCAACATCAACCATCTGCTTCTCGATCACCTTCCAAGTGTGTAAGGAGAATTTACAGTGGCAGTGAAACTCAGGAAACATATGAAAGGCCTATAGAGCCAGTGTTTGGTTGTAGAAATATGATGGTGGCAACATGGTGGACCCATTCTCTCTGTAGATATGAAAACTAGTTCCAATGAGCTCGATCTTAAACATTAAGAACAGTAAAATGTAACGTACGGTGCACTTTAATAGTGTCATGAGATAACTTTTGCTATGATTTGGCGCTTTGTAAATAAAACTGAATTAAAAATAATGCAGCAGTAATATTAATCCAACAAGACGTCCAATGTCCAACAGAAATTAAGTAAGCCTTTGAAAGGCTACTTTTATTATTATTTTCACATTGTGGTATTGCTACTTTCAGGTCTATAAACTGTATACAACTTATGTATAAATACAGTGCAGATAAGTTTATATCACACCAGCACCACAAATACACACACACACGCACGCACGCACACACAAACACACACACACACACACACACATGCATGAAGTAGCAATCTAAGATATATTCATACACACAACAAAAAGATGAACCCATCAGACAAAGGCTGCTTCTTTCAGGGTATACACTGTAAATGAAATATAGTTCCAGTCATCAGATATCTTTTCACATGGATGTCACCAGTTAATGCCTTTCTCTCTATTTTTTCTCCTTTTCTTTTTTCCCCCTTTCTCTCTCCGTGTCTCTATCTCTGGCATTCAGGCTGGCAGCGCTGACACCTAGAGTAATATCAAGAAAAACTATTTTCACTTTGATGTGCGTGTTTCAGTGTGTGTATGCGTATGCCACCTGTTGTGTGTAGAGCTTTTCTGCGTGGGTGCATGAAAGGTATGAGTTGTATTTATGCATATGCTTGTGCATTAGGCACATGGCACACGTGAGTATACGCCGCCTGTGCTGTGTGTCAGGTCTTGCACGTGAGGCTGTTATGCGAGTATATCAATATGCAATAGTGTAGTCCATGCACATATACTGTTGTATATTTGTTCACATGTATTTATATGTGTGAACCCTCATGGGAACGTGTTATCTGTATCCTGCAGACCTGGAAAACATTATTTCTGGAGCAAGAGGTACAAGAAGAATGTACATACAGTAAACCATGTGTCATCACCACCAAGTCAGGTCCTGCGAACCTGACGGCCAGACTGACCCCAAACCTCCTCCCTTAAAGAGAATGCCCAACCTCACAGACATCTAAACTTAAGGTAGAGAGAAAGAGAGATGAGGGATGTGAAAGAGAGAAGAAAAGGATGAATGGAAATTCAAAATAAGGGAATGGTGGTAGAAAGATGGGCTGAAACAAAGAGCAGAAATATAGAGCAGTGAAAGAGATGGGAAACATTCTCATCTGATTGCAAATAGATGTACATGGATACAACACACAAAATATGGTGTGTGTTGTTGCTCAGTACAGAGCCTGAATAAATGGCAGACAGATGACACGCTGAAGTGTACTTGACAGTCTGTGTGTGTGTGTGTGTGTGTGTGTGTGTGTGTGTGCGCATGCATGGGAGAATACACGTGTGTGTGTGCGCATGCATGGGAGAATACACTCCTGATGTCAAAAGGAGACCTGTAAGCTAAAACTGTCGACACATGTACTGCTGTATGTGTGCGCGTGGGTGACAAACAGTATGTGTCAGCTGTGTGTTAGTGTGTGTCACAGTGTGTGTGAGCATCAACATCCATCCATCACACTTACCATCTGGGCCTCTGCGTGTCAGGGTCTTTTTCTTTCACAAAAGCACACACACAGTTTTGGAAATATTGTACTGGCTTTCATCTATTCCCTGAATGCATGTCCAAATATCTAAATGTCGAACTTAATTTTGGGCGAACCAAACACAGAGATCCAACAGTCTAAAGGTTGCGGTGCACTGAGGTTAATTTGTGTGTCGTTGTGAAACAGGTGGCACTAAAGGCACCTAACATGCTAGCAAGTTATAAAGCTAGTTACAATGCCGTAGCTCGCAAACACTGAAGGCAGAAATAGGCAATCCAGGTAGCTCTGCATAGTATGACAGTTTGATCTGAGTGCCAAAAGCCTTATTAAATAAGTGGTTTTGATTGGCCTCAACATATCCAGCATGGGTGAAATTCAGTTTGAATGGAAGGGTGGCCAGATGCATCTGCCAAAGCAAATGACACATCACAAGCTTGGCAAATTGGTCTGGTTCCCAGGCTAAGATTTGTTGCAATAGCTCACATTTGTTGCAAGAAATCTTTGAAATTGGTATATCCAGGACATTGTCAGCAAGCTAGAGACTTAGTTCATGCTTAGAGGGTTAGACATTATGAATCCCTGTGGTTGTTGCACAAACACAGCTGATATTTTCAGGAGTGCACATACAGTATACACACCTCAGTAATTTATGAAACATGGCTGACTATAACAAACATGTCTGGACTATTTATTGCAGATGATTTTTTTTTTCTGTCTTCATGACCCTTGCAGAATTATAAGGGACACCAGTAACTCTGAAGCTGAGAGAAAGTCAGAGACTGAGAAAGAAAAGGAGAGAGATGGATGAATGGATAACTCTTTAGTAGCTGTGTCACAGCCAATCAAACCTGTAATTGATGGGATCAATTTAACTGTGCTAATCAAGCTCTTTTAATCTGGAGATGATTCTCCTAATTAATCTCAGCTGTTCCAAACTAAGACATTAAGTGTGGTCTGACTGTAAATGAAGTTTAATTTCCAAATAGCCAGTAGACATTTTTGCAAAAGGGAAATTCTATCTGATGAGGATAGGACAAGCAGCTCATTTCTTTTATGCTGAAATATGATTTGACATTTAGAAAAACGTTCAGCATACATACAGCATGTTATTTTTTTAAGAGTAAACTTAAGAGGTTGTGGGGGTGGGCGGTGGGTGTTAAGGTATTTTTATGTGAAGCACTTTGTGTTACATGTTTTGTATGAAAGTGCTATACAAATAAAGTCTAATTGGTTGATTGATTGATTAAGTAAAAAGGAAATTCCATTAAATCAATCAATGCACAAACATAGTCACTATCAGTGCAACAATTTCAGGATTCAGCATTGTTCTTTCAACCTTGACATGTTTTATTTCTAACCTGGTGTTGCAGTTTAACTTTTTCTGTAAGAGAATATGTTTTAAAATATCTACAGTTAGAACAAGTTAGCAATTTCTAAAATGTCAAAAGGTCATGGGTGTGGTTTTTAAACTTTTGACCTTTTTTTTTTTTTCTAATTTCCGGTGAGGTAGATCATTTGTAGACATGACTCTTTAGGTTGACACCAACAATACTGTTTGAAAATACTAAAATTATTACAAATGACCCCATCAGATAAGCATATGAGTTTAATAATTTGTGGCAGTGTAATCATAGATATGTTAATAATTTAAACCAAGTTGGCAAGTGGATGAAAAAAGTCTATTTTAATTGGAAGTACCTTGTGTCATACATATTCCCATATTCTTTCTCCAGGCTGTCTGGTTGTCTCTGTCCACTTAGCCACATGTTTCTGTCTCTCTGTCTCTAGTGTCTCTAGTGGTATGTACTGTATGTGTATGAGTATGAGTGTTTACCACCTGTTCTGCAATCTAATTATTTGTTTAAACGATCAAACTGACTAGGACTTGCACAATATGTATATCGTTTAATAATATGTTGGTTATATCTGATGCAGTGGTAGAATCTGTCAAAGAATGGTTTGATATTTTGGGAAATTAAACAACTGATACCACTCGCTTTTCTGTATGTCTAGTATGGAGCTGAAGCCAGGGGACAGTTACCTTATAAAGACTGCAGGGAAACAGCTAGACCAGTGGTTCTTAACCTGGGTTCGATCGAACCCTAGGGGTTCGGTGAGTCGGTCTCAGGGGTTCGGTGGAGCCTCCGCCCTGGAATTTTTTATACCATTTGTTACAACATATCTTTGT
Source organism: Larimichthys crocea (assembly GCF_000972845.2). Taxonomy (NCBI): domain Eukaryota; kingdom Metazoa; phylum Chordata; class Actinopteri; family Sciaenidae; genus Larimichthys; species Larimichthys crocea. The sequence continues at coordinate 34,621,153 of NC_040013.1, read as the reverse complement.
GAGCAATCGTTTTCGAGGATGCTGGACATAAAAACTAAGAAAAGGAACAGACTTTGCTGAGAAAATGACATGAGACTGGCACTTGCCAAGGTGAAGCCACGCATATCTGAACTGGTCTCTCAAAGGCAACAGCAGAAGTCACACTGAGGTAAGTTGTTGTGAGTTCATGCACTGTGTTGGTTTTGTTATTTGAACAAGGTGATGTTAATGCACGGTTCATTTTGTGCACCAGTAAAAAAATCATATTTTATTTTTTACTAAAGAAGTGTTCGGTGAATGAGCATATGAAACTGGTGGGGTTCGGTACCTCCAACAAGGTTAAGAACCACTGAGCTAGACTGAATTTAAGTCTGTCACAACTCTAAACTCCATTGACGCATCTTAATCAGAACGCAGACATGGAAGTAAATTTTGTGGGTTTAGAATTATGTAACTGTTTCTTGATGTCTTCAGTGCCCCAAGCCTGTAAATAATTACAGCATATAAATTGCTGCAGAACCGCAACTTATTATTACATTTCAAATACAACTTGGCCAACTAGCTGTTTCACACGACTTCTAGTCTTTATGCTCAGCTAAGCTAATCATCTCCTCACCGGAGCTCAATACAAGAGCGCTACTGATTTCCTTTGATATTTAAGATTTCATGAAATATCAAACTATTCTTTACTATTCTTGTACACTATGTGAATGTACATGTATTTACATGTATACAGTGTGTTTTGGTGTAAAAAATTATATATTTACACTAATATTATGCAGGTGTGGCCCCAGTATGTGTATGTTAATGTTTGTGCATGGACTTTTACGCTCATGCAAGTGTGTGTGTGTGTGTGTGTGTGTGTGTGTGTGTGAGTGACACTCACCAGGCAGCTGTAGAAAGTTCACGCTGAGTCTCTAGCTTGCTCTGCCACAGTGAAGGTGTTTCATTATCATTGGTTAACACACACAGCGGGAGAGATGGAGATTGAGAGAGGGAGAGACAGGAATGAATGAGATGACACAGCTAAAACATTTTCAAGGATAAAACCAGTGTTATTTCACTTTTATCGTCACCACTTCTCTTTCATCCTGGTGCTGTATGTCCAGAGTCAGCAAAGTTGGAGATAATCAAAGATGGTTTTGTTCCATTCAAACAAAGTCATTCTTGTCCTGTATGAAAAGAAACTCCACAGTGGATGAATGTGAAGCCTGTTCTATCATTATGGCCAATTGACCAATTGTTTTGACGTCAGTGTGAATATGTTATGTTTTATTCTGCTTATTGTCAATCACCTACAAGAATAAAGTCTTCTAGTGGAAATAATCTTTCATATTTTATTTTGATGACCGGTCATTTATTTCAAGCCACAGTATGTTTACCATTGTCAGGTTTGATTCTGAGTAAATATATAAAAACATGCGAACTTGAGCTAGTCGTGGGCAATACATTTAAATGACAATGGTATTCCTTTCCAACCTACACTGTTGTAGCACATTAAATGTTATACCAGTATTCAAAGCAGCTTATGGACTCCCCAAGGCACATTATCAATCCTTTGAAAACCAACAAAACACGTTTTTAAAAAGGATGGTTGGATTCTGGTATATACTGTACTGCAAACCTCATTTGCAGAGCATTGAAACCACCTAATGGTTTAGTGGGACGTTGCACGTGCTGTTGGCCAAATAACAGTCAATTAGGATAGATCTTTGGATTTTACATCTCAGGCAATAAACTGATCTTGATTTAGAGAGAAGCATTGAGAAAGAACTAAGAGAAAAAAGAGCTGATAACAAATATAGAAGAGGTGTTTTTTTTTTGTTTTTTGCAGTAGCTCTTATTTGTTTGCGATATTTGTAAAAAGTGAGAAACATCTACCAGCCCCTAGTGTTTAGGCCTTGGACTTGTGACGTGCTAAATATGTGCCTTTCCTGCATACCTGTCCTATTGTTTTCACGACAACTTCAGGTCTTAATGCAAATGCCCCCCAGTCTCTACCCTTTTACATATTCTTTGATCACGGTTGTTTTTCTGTATAAAAGTGCTCCACTTCATTTGCTCTGGGTCAACTCATTGGCTCAGATACCCTCTGTGACCGTTCACAAATGTGCCGGCATGCTTCCTAATAAACACACCACAACAACACACATCTAAACTGGACTCGATGATTTCTTTCGACAAGGTTCATTTTCTTTCTTGCCACAAGTTAGCTGTAAAGATCGATACCACTCTCATGTCTATGGTAATTGTGGTCGTACCATAGCATAAAGACTGGATGCAGCCTGTTACCATGTTTTATATTTCATTTGTTTAATCCAAAACCGAGACATGTAATGTCAATTTTCTGGGAATTTTGCACCATAACTATTTGCTGTGAACTGATTTTCTCTTCAACACAGTAAGCACTATTACACTGTTTTGTCAAAAAACTGTTTCACTGCACAATCTCTATCTCTCTCTAAGTCTGTGTGAACTATGTGTTTAGTAGTGAGCTTCACAGGTTTTGGTAGGCATATTTATGAAGGTTAGATAGAGCTAGGCTCTGTTTCTCCCTGCTTCCAGTCCTTGGCCTATGCAAGCTGAGTGCCTTCTTACTCCAGCTCTGTACTTGTACAGATATTATATTGATATCCTTATCTATATCTCATGCAGAACATAAATACGCCATACAGTAAGTGATCTGTGATAAGTGATCTGTTGTCTTAGCCTCTGAATGTTGAAGTAGTTTACTTCTGACTATAGATTATCCCGTATTTTTCTGAAAAACAAAAACAAAACAACAACAAAAAAACAGGTCTCAAGACTCATTTATATTTGCTCGATCTCTGGAACTGTATGAATGAATTTACTGTCTTGTATATGATATTCCTGGATTAATAGTTTCCTTATATTCATCTTTTGTGCATTTTACTCTTTGGTTTGATGTTTCAGGCTTAAGGTTTCAGTTGTAAAGCACTTTGTGACTTTTAGGGGGAGAAAGTGCTGACTCCTATACAGTCTGGGAAATAAATTTCATCCTGAAATACCTTGCCACAAGTAGTGATTACCAGCTTGTCACATTAGCGGCCATCATTATAACATAATCTGTAAGGATTATAGTGTCCTTTCTCAAGGCCAAGGTAAAATCAGGTCTAGAAATTAACACCATCTACCAGCCAAATTCAGGTAAAATATGCATGTGGCTGGTAGATTTCACTTACCAGCCCAAAAGAATTTGAGCCATTTGGCTGGTGGACAAAACATTTCATTTTCCACTCAGCTTTGCATATACACATATATATTGATTCTGAAACTGAAGCAGAGGCATAATACCTTAATGGATGGTCACTGGATTTGCTGGCATGAAGTATATGCAAATGAACCCACCACCCATGAATGTAAGATTTATTAGCATCCTGTCAAAGTCCAGACTTAAGAATAATTTATTTTTAATTGACCAAAGTCAGTGTAAAAGTATTGCTTTATACAACATCTGTACATGATTATGGTATGCATGAGGAAAGATTGTGGTTACAGCTCATACAAAAATAAACAATGATTATTGGGGAGGGGGTGACAGGATGAGATCTTGTTCTTCTGCATGAAAGTCTGATGCTTTGCACAGATATCCACCACCCTTAACACTTATTGACTGACTTTATTCCTGACTTTCTGCCTCTCTTCATAGAGAACACATTATTTCCTGCATTGATACTAATGCATAATTAGTGGACAGAGCCATTGTCTTGATTGTATGAAGTCTCATGGAGAAATGACCCTACCTCCCTCACTGATTTATTACCTAGTAAACAGTTACCCCCTCATGAGTTTATGGACTCGGGCACTACTTTTCATTCAGCATAATGTTCATTGGCAAATTGTAAAATTATTACATTTGCAGGACTATAGATGATAAAGGGTTTAAGGGCGTCGTTCATTCATAATCGGTTTTATTATATCAGATTTTCAGACAGCACTAATGTTTGAAGCTGTACCATAGATTACTTCTGTTAGATAAAGAAACTTTTCTACACTGTGCGAGGCTAACCCCATGCTCTATGGTTGTTATCTATTCATCTATGCCGTACAAGGAAGTGCTTATGAGATGACATGTTAACTTGTCTGTAAAGCTGAAAGAATAGTTTATACAGGTGAAAATTGCAGGTTTTAAAAAAACATCCACTGCTGAGCTTAACAGAAGAATCTCTGAAAATAGTGTCTGACTCAGCTCATCTTCTTCACACTGTCTCAGATTTTACCCTCAGCCACAGGCTGAATTCCTATAATTATACATTTCTGCCTACATGTATGAGTACTTTAAACGCTGTTTAGTAAAGTCATTGTTTAGGGAATTGGCAGATTTTTTGGAATATTGTAAGGGAGAGTACAGAGAGAATGGATATGTTGCATACTAATAAAGCTTAAATATGTTAAACCAGGAGTAGGCAGCTCTTTTTGGCATCAGTGCACAGAAATGCCATAATAACCTTTCAGCATATTGTTATTCAAGTGGTCTGAGAGAAAACTAGACTTGTGCACCTTCCATCGGCTCTGTTTTGCAAAATGGCTTTACAAAATCTAGATTATGACATTTTGGCCAATCAAACATCAGAGGGCATTCCTAAATGCGGTTCTTTAAACTGATATTTCCTACTGCAGCTTTAAGGGGTCAAGTAAAATATATCTTACTTTAATATCATCCTATGTTGTCTGTAGTATTGTCCATGGCTCACAGAATTATATAATTTTGTATTACACAATCCCAGATCACATTTTCAGACCTTGCAAAATATACCAAAGTCTGTTGTCAGCTAGTAAAATAAAAAAATATATTTCTGTATGTTCAAGGTTACAAACTGCCCTTCATATGAAAATGGCCTTACGGCATACAACACAATTCATAATGGCAGGAAATTGCATTAATTAAAACCATAAAAGGGCAGCAGATTGAATGTTCTGGACAGTGGAGAGTCCATAAGTTATGTTGTCTCTTTGTGTGTGTGTGTGTGTGTGTGTGTGTGTGTGTGTGTGTCTGTGTGTGTGTGTGTGTGTGTCTGTGTGTGTGTGCACGTGCACGCACCCATCTGCTGTGTGGCAGTATCCATGGACACCCGAAGAGTAGTACAGAGGAACCACTGTACAGTATAGTGTCTTGTTGGTCTGCACACAGCAATACCTAATCTTGTACCTTTGTGTGTATGTGTGTGTGTGTATTTCTAAATCTTGGCATCCACCTCTGACTGGAAGTTAGCATGCCTTTGTGGCTTTGGGTGAGCAACTGTGTGTGTGTGTGTGTGTGTGTGTGTGTGTGTGTGTGTGTGTGTGTGTGTGTGTGTGTGTGTGTGCACACGTGTGTGCAAATACACCATATGTGTCTGTTTGCACATGTACGCACACCATGCAACATCACTGCCAATTTCATTAAATTTGCATTACTCAGTCCAATTAGAAAATGTGCCCTCTCTCCTGTAGAGAGATGAAAAGATGAAAGAAAGAAAAGAGGATAAAGGATGTAGCTATAAGGACAACTGGAACACGAAGGTTAGACAAGAAGGTTTGTAACCAGAAGGCTGATGATTTGACACATTTTCATCAACAACTCTGTGAACTGAAAAGATAATATATATGTGAATACAAGCATTGTCATTTTGCTGACGACGTTAACTGTGATTCCTAACTGCATTAGTTAGGAAGATCATATGTAGCAGATATGACTGTACAGCACATCTAAAAGGGAATGCAAAGTGTGCATTTTACATACTGAAACAGTGTGGAGGTGAGGGTGGTATAACAAGTCTGATCATGATGCAGGAGAACAGATTAACATTTGCCTTTTTAATAACTTTAAGTACAATCTTTCCTTAATCCATAATTTTAACCAAGATGCCAAAAGGCTTGTCTTCAGGAGGTGTTTCAACTCAAAACAAGGATGACTTAGGCTCTGTGTTTGAATCAAGCAGCAACCTCCATGGCTAGAAAATGAAACTAATATGGAAGTGCTAAAAACTGTAATTCCTCGAGCCGCTTGAGACAGACTCCAGAAGTGAGCCAGTCTCCATTATCACCTGTATTGAAATGTAGAACTTCACAGCAGAAAAACATGTTTAGAGCATTACATAAGACTGTGCTCATTGCAAAACAGCTTCTTTTTATTTTTTGGTAAACAACGATAAGCAGACAAAAAAATGTCAAATACAGGGCTCTGCTGTAAATGCCCAACCTCTTGGATCCACTTTTCTTGTCTATGTAATTGTTTCACAAGAAATGTGCTTGTTGTGAATAAAAACATAAAATACAAATTGATTCTTCAAAATGTTTGAAAATGCATTCTTATGCAGGTCACTTGGTGGAAGAGGTAAAAGAGGCATGAAAAAAGCAACAAAACAGAAAAAAAAGAGTCAAGACAAGAGGGAAAAAAAAGTGAATAAGGAAGGGAGTCCAGAAAAAAAAAAGTATACAGTAGAGATCAAAAGAAAAAGAAACTCGAGCAAATCATAGAAAAATACAAGGGGGAAATGACAGAAAATCAAAGTAAGAAATATGAAGAAGATGGGTGAGGAAAAAGAGGGAGAACAGAAGAAAAGAAGGGAGGGAGGGAAACAGGAGGCTCCAGATGGAAGGTTTGCGTTGCCGGGGCGGGTTGCCGAGGAAGTCATTAAGCAGCCATTTCATCTGCGTCTGCTTGGCTAGCAAGGAATCTAATTGCATCTGAGGAGTGGAGAGGAGAAATGCCAAAGTACATTTAGATCAAAGATAGAAGACACCAGAGAGCCTGTAGTCACCAGACCCTCCACTCCTCATCTCATCCTCTCACACACTGGCTCACTTTCTTGCTTTCTTCCCTTCTATCCTCTCTCTTTCTCCCCCCCTTTTCCTCCCACTCCCTCTCCAATCTTTCTCACTTTATCCCTCATTTTCAATTTTTTCTTCACATTTTTCATGCTTTCTTCCTTCTCCACTTTATTTTCACTACTTCTCGAGTATGTGGTGTGGGTGATCTTTTTTTCTTTTTTTCTGGCTCATATTCCCCCTAATGGCTCTAAAACCTGTCACACATCACAGTCATTAGGAATACAAGTGATTCTTTATTTCACACACTCGGAGAGAGCTAAGAAACCGTAACACTCCCCCTCACACGCTCTCCTCTCATCCATCTCTTCACTTTCTCTTTTTATCTCACGTCCCTTCATTTCTGCCCCTCCTAGCCTCTTTTTTCCCCAATTTCTGGCATACACTGTCTTTATTTGGGAGCTGCTGATTACGTGCCACAGGAGGAAAAAAGGCTCACTGTGTTTTGTGTTTGTGCGGTAGTTTACTGCTTAGATAATTTGTGTGTGTGTGTGTGTGTGTGTGTGTGTGGTGGGGGATGTGAGATATGGTTTGTTTGGCTGTTCCTGCTCTTTTTTTCCTCTTTCTTACAAGGTGTTTCTCTCAAAATGTTGATTAGTTAAGAGGTTTCTGAGCAGGAAAGACAATTAGAGGCAGCTTGTTGTTAATTTAACAAGGCTCAAAGAGAGGCACTGTTAGTACGCACACTGTTACTGTGTGTACATTTTTGTGTGTTTGTGTATATGAACGAGAACTTTCAGTAATTGCTTTGTGCAGGATTGGCCTTCCACTTTCACCCTAAAAAGTGAAATTGCTTCTTGCTTTTAACCACTAGAGAGGGGGGGTGGATGGGGATGTTAGAAGAGGGCCGAGGGAAGAGGATGGTGTTGTTGTGTCCAAAATGATTTCAGCCTCTCCTTAGGAACCATTAGAACCATTTATTCATTGAAGTGGCAGAGCCAGAGTGCAGGAGTATTTTAGCAAGAAGGGGAACTTCTGCTGTGGCATCTGGCTCAGCACAAACAAAGCTCTGTAGAGGAGTTAAGTTCTGAACACAAGTACCACTTTGTAATAATAAACTACTGCTGCAGCCACAGTGCATTACATTAAAGGAACACAATCAACAAATCATATTCAGTGTCTTCACTCAGCCATCCATTGTCAAGGTTCATCAGCTGAGAAAACCTGGTCACAGCTGCACTTTACATCCAAAAAATAAAAAAAATAAAAAGGGTTTGCTTCCTTATTCACCTGCCACTGTCAGTGTAATTCATAATGAACCTTCTATACCGGACAAAGACAAAAACAAATGAGAAAAAATGATTTTCATGTTTTATTTTAATTATTAACATTATTCACTTGCACTGCAGTAATAACTGAAATGGAGCCACGTTCATTGATGTTGTTACTTCCACCACTTGTTAGTTAAACTTCTGTGATAAAGGTTTGTGTCCAGTTCAGTTAGGAATGAAAATGAAACAAAAAGACTGATGCTAGCAAGGCTATACATTCAGCTGAGTGTGTGAAGAGTAAAATAAAGAAGAAGAAGATGAAGATATACTTTATTTATCCCTCAATGGGGAAATTCTTTTCTTTTATTTTGACATGCATTTTAACCCAGACACACACATGCAGTACAAGTTATAAGGGCTCATAGACATGCAAATGTGGAGAGAGATGGTGGAGTGATGGGCAGCCCCCCTGTGAAGCGCCCAGCGAGCGGTTGTGGGGGATCGGTGCCTTGCTCAAGGGCACCTCAGCAGTGCCCAGGAGGTGAACTGGCACCTCTCCAGCTACCAGTCCACCTTCCATATTTTTGGTCCATGTGGGACTTGAACCGGCCACCCTCCGGTTCCCAAGCCAAGTCCCTATGGACTGAGCTACTGAATAGATTTTTGAGAAAGAAGAACATTAAAGGAGCTGTATGTGGGGTGTCCATTAGCTTGGTTAATAGCTGGTTGGAAGAGGTTATGATGAATTCTCTTCTTACTGCCTGCTGAGTCTGACTGTGACTTACCTGGAGTGGATAATCGGGAACTAATGTGTCAAAAGAAAGAACAAAGGAGTGTGTAACTGCGTGGAAAATGAAAAGAGAAATACAGTCTTGGAATCTATGCGTGTGTGTGTGAAAGCCTGAAAATGGCTAACAAACTAGAGAGAGAGGTGTTATCTTCCTCTGTAAAATCATCAGCTGCAGGGAGACGAAGATCAGCCTAACATTATTGCAGCACTCAACAACTACTCGTTAAGAAACTCAGCACAACACACTGTGATTGCAGGCGTTATGCAGGTGGAGAGAAGCAGAGGAGAAGAATGCAAACAGGGTTAGAAAGTGTGCAGGTGTGGATAAGAGAGATGGCTGGAGAGGCAAAACCAAAAAGTGTGTACAAGTGCAAGACGAAAAATGACAGAACAGGAGTGGAGGACGGAGAGGAGGTGAACATATGTGATAACCAAACTCTTCCACCTGTGAAATAATAAAAGATATGCTGGCTTATCATTTTCCCTCTCCTTTTCCCTCCTCTTCATCTCTTTTGTTCCATTCTTGCTACGGAGTGTTGCCGGGAGGCAGAGGAGCAGTGCTTTAATGTGGCTCCTATCAGTTAGTGCTATGATGTCTTTGTCCTTTTTACTTTCTATTCTATCTCCTTGTCCCACTTTGTCATAACCGACTTCTGAAAAAAGTTCATCCAACTTATTGAGAAAGTTAAGGGGAAAATCAAGGACTAAAACTCAAAAATCAAGTATGAAAAAAACCCTATGAAAGTATGAAAAACAATTTCTGGCAGGTAGTTCTCAAGATAAAGAATGCTAGTGGAGTATTTTAAACATTTAATGGCTGTTACTGTGAAAAAAAGTTTTATTTTTGGTTCAAAAGCCCTAATTCAGCACACATAAAACTGTGTATCTTACAAACATCTCCAATGTTTCCAGTGTGCTTCCATCCACCTGTTTATGCGCATTTTCAGTCTCTGAATTTCTCCACTTTTGTTGAGGTGGCAAAGTTGGTGTAACCAAGCAAGCCATTATACGAGGCTAATATGTCGCTAATGCAACAATCTAAGTAACTGTTAATTCACTGTTGGACACATTTTATTTCTTTTAACTTATACTAGTTAGGTAAGTTAAAACAGGGTAATATGTCATATATCATTTTTCTTGGCATGGGAACAGCATAACTATGTTGGTAGCTATTGTATATATTTTTTTATTTATATTTAGATCCTGTGTCCTTGTTACTGTGCTAACTAATGGTTAAAATACTTTGATCTTGGTTCATGGTGTGTAATACAGGTTCAGTCTTAGGCTTAATTTGTCCTTGCTTCTCTCAGTCAGAAAGTGCTGAAAGCAAATATGTAACAAAAGACCAGCAGAGTCACCATAGTGAGATATTCCGCAAGATTCGAATGGTTGTTGACTGCAGCCATGAGGAACAAACAGGATACATGACTGCCATGGAAAATAGCTGCCATGCAAGGACTAAATACCATCTGTTAACAAAACTGTACTGGAGAACAGAGGACCAAGTAAATTGCATTGACATTTCTCTTGGAAATGTTATGTTCTTGCTCCACAGCTAATGCATAAAGCAAAACCAAGTCACCATTTTTTGATTCCTGGTTTTTCTATAGGATCTTTGTTATCTGTATAATTGTATTTAATTAAAATGTAGTCAGTTTATGTTACATGACCTTTTTATCTTAAAAAAATCTTGCATACCGATACTATACACTGGACATCATCTTTAAAGATTTGTTTTCACGTACTCAATGCAGACAGTTTCCCTTTATCACTGTTTCATTGATTTGATTCCCACTATGTGTTGCTAAAAAATGCAAGTTATCTTCTTTTCTCAGCTTTAAAATGTCCAAGGAATAGCTTCTAAACAAACATTAAGTTATACTTTATAATACAGGAAAATTGTATTATATAGCTCCACTTAACTAACACCTAGTCTTTTTGAGGAAACTGGTGGTATATGGCTTTCTGACTGAAGCATTACTTGCTGGTGTAATGCTTCTTTTAATGCTTATATGACAACTCTTTCTTTTAAAGAGTACAACTTCCACAGTGTAGCAGTTCTTTTTCTCCCCTCTCTTGACAGTAGAGCTACCTTTTCTGTGACACACACTGTATATTTTAATACTAATCCCCACATACCATCAAAGAGAGAAGGAGGTGTGATTGTTACAGTAATCCCCAAGGATCCTTAATGGGCAAAAGTGAATGAGAGCGGAGGATTAGGGTCTGTGACGGCCAATATATTCCGTAATTAGCCAGTTAACAGCCTCAGCGATGGCAGGATTACCCGGTTCTTAGCTGAAAACTTGACAGAGGCTACACATGACTGACAGATTGCACAGTGCCGGTGAAGAGGGAACCAGTAGAATGCTAGTGGGAAAAGAAAAAAGAAATGGAGGGCAATGAAGTGAGAAATTGAAAAAAAGAATGAACATTTTTCTATAGTTAAACTTGTCATTTAGTAAGGACGTTTGAGATTCCAGCAACTTAGTTGATGTGTGTCTGAGTTCTGACAGAGTCTTTTGAGGCTCCAATTACATCTATTGCAATTACAAACATAAAAAAAAAAAGACAAAATTATATATTTAATTTCTGTTCTGGTGTTGTCTACTTCACTGCAGTTTTAACCACTAAACATTGCTACAAGGAAAGTGTTTTTAATAAAAGATGACAAGAAAATAAAATCAGTAATTGCAATGCATCCCATGATGTATAGAACTGGTCTGCAGGAAGTTTTAGGAAGACATTTCCTAAATGTATGTTCACCTAGCAAGGATCTCTAGTGGTCATGTGAATTATAACTTGTCTATGAGGAAGCAAAAAGAAAAGTATTGTGAAGTTATCATATCACTACACTATAAAGCCGTATGAATGATTCCACTTATCAAACCAACATTAACTATGTAATTATTCACTGTTGGTGGTGTCTGGCGAAAGAGTGCGTCTTCTGATTACAAACGTTTAACCTTCTTGGTTGCAGTAACTGAAAATATAGTTGTAATTTTTGATCACCTTATATTTTAAATAATGTTATAAAGTTATACACGCTTAAAAGTTTTATTAAAGTAACTGAACAAACTTTTTGTACTTTCTGTTTTATTTGATAAAGAAAGCAATAGCATGGTCTGGTTCCGAGCCATCATAATAATATCAGAATTCTATCTCATGATTATTATGGCCAAAAGAATAGACAATAACGATATATATAATGATATGTACAGAAAATTTGTCAAACAAGTCAAGTCAGGGCCGGTTGGTAGTGTAGTGGGTTAAGCGGTTGCCCCGTGTGTGGAGGCTACGGTCCTCGCTGCAGCTGGTCCCGGTTCGAATGCCGCAGCGAACGGCCATTTACTGCGTGTCACTCCCCCTCTCTCTGCTTCCTGTCTATCTTCAGCTGTCTTATCATTAAAAAAACATGATCATTATCATTAAAACATGTCAAGTCAACTTACCCAAAATTGCAGGTCTGTTTCAGAGTTTACAATCAGTACAACATACTAAACCCCCTGTTCTTAAAGCCTCAGTTTGATGAGACTGATCATTGCTTTTTTTTTTATTGTTTATTTGAGCAGCATACGTATTGTACAGGAGAACATATTGTCACAGCAGCAGCAAAATTGGCTAGGCTTCACTTGACTGCCTGGCTGTTTGCAGCTATGCCAATTCATACTTCAGACAAAAACATGAACAAAAAACGTATCTTTTGTAATCCATGCTTTTGTTTTTGTTTTTCGAAATGATTATTGAGGACTGTATTTCTTCTTTGATTTATCAGCTGTTGGTATGGATAATTTTTTCTTAAATAACATATTTCAATCTGCTTCTGTCTTGAAGTTGAATGGCTGTCCAGTGCAGTGTTTGCCTGGACATGGCATTTCAAATGCTACATAGTCACTGGAAGTTCCTGTGTATCGCTCATTTCTTTTTTTTTATTTAGATATTCATTTACATATAGAAAAACTTGAAGATCCCAGAAAGCTGTGTAAGATACGAGTTGCAAAGGCAAATTTCACACTTCATCCACCTAGAGGTAGCTACTAAAATGAAGTGGACACTACTGTGTAATAATGAAAAAGATATCAGTAACACTTCATCCTAAAGGATTCGTTAGAGACAGAGAGGAAAAAGATGGAAGATGTCAATCATGGAACATTAAGATTTTAACTGAGTCATGAAGGATTGTGAAAGTTGTTTGATTTAGTTTGGAAACTTTGCCACATACGACAGAATTTGGCATATTTTCTGGGGAACCTCTGGAGCCCTCTCAGAGAGCTCTTGGGATGCCTTGGACCTCTGTTTGGGAACTAGTACACTGCTCTTACCAGCATCTGCTGTTTTCTAATCAGTGCTCCTCCAAAGAGTGCTCTTTTGAACAGGCACTTATCCTCTGTGGACCAATTAGAAGTCTCCCCTGTCTGTTGTTTCCTGGTTCCTTTAAAGTTCTGACCAATGACAGATGGCCAAACGTAGAAACAACAGCGCAGTACACTGGTTGAAAAAACAAAAATAACAACATGGGCATGCAATGATTTACAGAAACCAAGAGGATTAAAGTTTAGAATAAGAGGAAGCTAAAGAAATGAATCTGAAATCACTCTCAAGAAAAACTTGAACAGAGTCAAGCAGCCAAAGAATTTCAAAATTTTAAAAAGAGACCACAAATTACCTTTTTATATTATTATAAAGTTACAATAAAGTTTGCTTCATACATGTCTTTATGCATCATGCCAAACAGCATCATGTTTCTCTGATGTGACGTATGCTATCTATGAGACATACTTCAACAGTGATTCTCATGCTGTGTGAATATATCATTTTATTCAACTACCTCTTGCACAAACACAAAATGGTGGAATGCTGTTTCAGAAATCTTTACATATTCAGACCCACAATGTACAAGACATGCTTCAAACCTCAGGGTCTGTCTAATTTCAAGGCATGATCATATAAGATACATGATATCTATACACATTTTATTTTACATATATAAAACCAACACATCTCTACAGTAGCCTGTAGCAGATACACTAAACAAAGGCCTATAGGCTCTTTTGCTTTTTATGTCAGTTTTGCAGACACTTAGGAATAATACATGAATGATAAATGTTTTGTACAAAAGAGAGATGTAACCTGACATTTGTTGAAAACATCACAGTCTGGCTTTAACAGTTACGCTCCTGTTAAGTCTCAGTGTGTTTTCTCTGCTCCTGAGGTGAGGTTGTATCATGTTTCTGACTCATCAAACAGTAGCTACCGCTGTGCCTGAGAGGAACTGCAATCATGTAATCTGTTGGTTAACAAATATTTCACTTGAGTCTATTCCACTCTCAGCCAGGTGTGCCTCTTTCTCTCTGTATGCAACAGAGGGACTGCTCTCCAGAAGTCACCTTGAATAAAAGTAGAAACAGAACTGAGATGGAGAGAGACAGAACGAGAGTAAGATAGAAAGGAGATGGGAGGTGAGAGAAGGAAATCAGAGCAAGTGGAAACATTGAGAGGATAAAATACAAAATGTGCGAAGGGGGAAATTACGAGGCAGTAAAGATGCAAAGAAGAAAGATACAGATGGGAATAGTGTAGATAGAAAGACAGAAGATGTGGAAAAACTAATAGGGGAACAAGGGGACAAATGGACAGAAGGGCAAAATAAGTACAAGCAATTCATTTCATCATGGAAGGTTTTTTGCAGCTTAGATCAGTGTCACTCATGACAACGCTATGTCATGAAAACAGAGCTGAAGCAGAAGAAAAACTAATTGAGTATATCAAGACACACATTGCTGTCACATAAAAAAAAAATAGCTCTGGTCATTTCCCTCTTGATCAGAAAGTGATTTCAAGACGTGACAGAATTCAAACACCTCATATCTTGCCTAAAGTTTGTGATTTCCCTAAAATGATTTTCAATAACAAAAATGTTTTGATACTACAAACAAAACAGACTTTATATGAAATACAGTTGCAAGTAACATTCAGTCTAATTCACATATGATTTACACACTGAAGAAAGAATATACTGTTACGGCCGCCGCTGGCTGCCGTTTAGTTTATTGTGTGCAGGCAAAACCGACTGTGTAATCCCCTGTCGAGGATTGGTCCCCGGTGTTGGAGCTAAAACCGCCTTCCTGAGCGCTGTCCCCTGTCGGCTGGTTGATGTGGCTGTGGTTCGCCCAATCGGAGTCTACCATCTATCCCAGATCCAATTTAACAATTTAATTTAAATTTTGGGATCCGTTAGTTCATGGCAGCTTTGTGTTTTGTGTTATTTAGAAGCTCGCCTCATATTTTGTGATTTGGGAAGGTTGGTGTAGGAATTTCTGAGATTGGGTAGGGTTTAGGTTTGATTTAGGTACTGATTACTCATGAAGAAATTTTTTGTTAGATTCATTAGATTTAGGGGTGCTGTTTTCAATGTTTTTTGGTTATTGTTGTTGCAAATGGCAACAAATGACTGCCTATGCCAGGGGCCGGCCCTGCCAGTGTCTGGGGAGGGAGGGGTCAGCCACAGTGCAGGTCCTGAAGAGATGGAAGTGTTGGTAGTGGTACCTCGCTAGCTTACGAGACCCTCAAGTCTACGATGTTGAGCAGAAATATATATCACTTTTCATCCCCTGAAAGTCAGAGTCATAGATTACCAATGATGCAATGTCAAAGAAACATATTACATTGGTTAAATGCAACACAACTTCTCGAACTGGCCAAAGTTGCAACCAATCACCCACTCTATGCAAGTGTGTGAAACTTGTTATATTGCTATCTTCCCTTCTGTCTCTCTTTGTCTTTCTATGATCATATTGCCATTGTTACCCTGCTTCGTTCTCCATTTTTTATCCTTCGTCATTGTGTGTTGATAGGCAACACATATGCATACTCACAAATATATCTATGGACATATACACTGTGCATGCGTGATATTTTCCATACTTCAACACAAATAGACAGTACAGTTGGCAACAGTAGATAAGAGCAAACACAAAAATAGGGCCAGGATTGTGGCTATACATACTTTCCAATCGTATCTGTCTTGCAAATAATATGTCATTCTATGTAATACTCTTGTATTTAGTGTTTCCTGTTGAAATGTTTTCTGATGACAGACAGAGGCAAAAGAAGTTAGACAGGAAAAATAGATGAGAGAGAGAGCAGCCTTGACATGAAGGATATCAACAACCTATTAAATGATATCCTGTTACAGTGGTGGTCATTACTAAAGTCCACATTCATGCATTTACACTGCTTCTACTCCTCACTTACTGCAAATAACTGCATAGATGTCACTCAGTAACTGCAAATTGCTACAATGCAATGTAATCGGGCAAGTAATTACCTTTTCCTTGAACTTTCTGACAGCTGAAAAGAGAGCAAATCTAGATTTTTCAAGCAGCAGCAGTGAATCAAGCATTTGGTGCAAAGGAATGATTACATGCCAGTCTGTATATTTTAATGCATATGGCACTATGAACTGCTGTATGTACTGCTGTGTAGATTTGCATTCCTACCAGTCATATAACAATTTTCATTACATTAAGTGGAACTGGAATTTGAATTCTCCTTACTCTTTGTGCAAGAATTCTATAATAAACTATATAATAATTGTTTCCATTTTGGACATCTTTGAGAATACAATGACTAACGCTTTGGTCTTTGAATGGGTCTTTCATGGCATTCACAAGTGGACAAATGTCATACTGTATGGCCTACCCACATTGATTGATTTAAAGGTCTTTTTTTAGCAAACCCACATATACCAATCATCATCAGCTGTAAGACATCTGTCTCTTTACAATGACATTCAGCATCATGCTCTTAAGTTTGTATTTTGCTTGGAAAATGAACCCTAATCAACTTAGCTTTGTAGCTTTACCCCAGACTCACAGTAGACACATTACTATAGGGTCTAATTATTAATGTTTTTTCAACACCTGCTCAATCATCAGCAGTTCCCACCCACACACACAGTTGTGTTCATCCTGCACTGAAAAAAGCAGGAAGGTTTAGCTGACATTTGTAGTCTTTCTTTCCAAAAGAGGTGTTCAGTACACAAATCTTGAACAACACATCTTCAGAGTGAAATCTTTATACTAAATCATCATTGTTAGAGAGCTTTTAGTGGAGCTTGACGTACAGATGACTGAGAGCGCCGTAGTCAGCCACTTAACCTCAACCTATTAAAAGACTGTGAAAACTACATGATGGGATTACTGTTGGAAACAAGACAATGCTGTGCTTTTACACTTTTGAGCAAGCTGCTGTACTACAATGAACATAACAGCTTGAACCATCAATGAACTGAACATACTAGCTACTGAAGACCAACAGAATCAATGCTGAATGTTGCAGCATATGAAGTTTCTGAGGGTCCTTTGATGGACTACAAATATTAAACTGAACTGAATGAAATGATTCGTAAGCATTTTTAATTCAAACCTCTTTTTCTCTTATGGGTCCAGGTGTGGTTGTGACAAATGACAGATGGAAGGTAGGACAGAACAAATGGTGACAATGTAGATAGAGAAATTCATTAACATCATGCTAAGATAATAAGTAACTGTGACTGTACCTACTATATAGGACTAGTAACAGTTAATTTATACTTATTGCAGGACAACAAAATAGATGTAGGACATGCATGTGGGCTGGATGTGTACTACAGCAGCTGCCTTAAGCTAATTACTCTTTGTGGATATTTCTGGAGAGCATCAGGAGGACATATAACTGTGCTGATATCAGAGCACGTTATAAAGTTATAAATTATATCGCACAGCTTTTATGCATAAAGTAAAATGGCTCATTATCACAGGGCCAGAGTTGAGCTAAGCAGTCCCCTGGGAGGCATAGACTGGCTATAGGAGCTGCAGCTGTCTTTTCTGTGTGTGTGTGTGTGTGTGTGCACATGTGTATACATGTGTATGTCCTGCAGTCCATTTGTTGCTGTGCTACATCTTCCTCACCAGGTTCCCATTCCATTAAACACCTCATCCTGTCAAAAATAGTGATCAATAATACTGTGTAAAACAAGAGGGAGTACAGGTGTGCGTGTGAATATTTCTGTGCAGCATGTGTGTTTGTGTGGGCAGGTGGCCAGGTGTGAATGGTGTGTGTGGTCAAGTATTTGTGTGCCTGTGTCTATGTTTACGCCTTTGGGGCTGCATAACTGTGTCTTAATGATATTATGGTGGATGTCTGTAGCAATGCAATTAATTTGGTTATTAATTTCTGCAATAAATTACCTTGATCCTGCCTAAAGTTTTGCCGCAAGGAAATCCATCATCCACTAAAGCACTGCCCTAGTGGATCCAGTGTGTAGAAGCAAATACACAGAATACCATGTGGGGTGTATCATGTATTAATATTAACATTTTACAAAAAATATTTCTTTCAGGAGATATAAAATCCCACCTAAAGGACTCAACTCTACAGATTATTATAAACACCTCTTACTGTCAAATCTAATCAAAATACAACATCATGCTAACATGTCGTAAAGTTGAATCAGCCTGTCAGTGTAGTTTTTTTGCAAGGTTTTGTCTTTACCAATGATGTTATTTTACCCTAAAGTGGTGGGTAGTATCGCATTATATGTAACGCACAAGAGTAAAATCAGTGTGTACATGTAAGCAGAGTTTCGGAAGCAGGACCACACTTCAACCCAATGAGGTGGTCTCCCCTATACCTAGCTGTGATGCATGTAATCCATCCTCCTTGCTAGGAAATGGTGGTAAAACACATCAAGGCTTTGTTACTTTTTTTTTCTCCTCAGCTAATCCATTTATTTCAGTTGAAGTCCACTTGCGGTCACCTTTGCAGTATTGCTGCATCAAATCAACTGTGAACTGTAATAATGACTTCTTGTTCGCTGCCCAGGCTAACGTTAGCATTACAAATTTGAAATCATCTCCTTCATATTTATTTGAAATGTCATATTTCTCATGAACTATCCAGTGACTGTATTTCAAGTGGAGTGCAGAGGTCTGTGTGATAGTTATAATTGCTCAATTACTCTAACAAACATTATTGCTTTAATTTGATTTTATTCACTTGTTTTCTCATTTACTGTCCAAATGTCTTCCAGGAAAAATACTGAGCCACTGCAAGTTAAATTTAGTAACACATGTAGATAAGTTTGACTTTGGCCCTGCATTGTACACTGTGAAATACTCCTAGGACCAGTGACTCTGTGCAGGTTTCCTGGTGGTCAAAAGTATCAGTAAAAAGTCTCCAATCAGCTTCCCAGATTTCTATTTTCATTATATCGCTGCTAACATTGTTAAACAGTACTCGAGCCAAGATGGGTTGGCATTTGTAAAAATGACGTTTTTGGTCTCACCACTGATGTTCACCTGTGTTAGATCATATTGGGAAATATCCGTTGTTTCATTTCAAGTACTGACATGTAAAATAGATATTCATTTAAAATCATGTCAGGGAACTTTGATAGATGATACAGTTTGATACAACCATTGATGTGGAATTAGTAGATGTACATAATAGGGAATATCACTAAGGGTAACTTTGGTTAGAGGTACATGGATAGATTTCTAAAGTACAAATCTATATGGGTGCAGGTAAATTTTATGAAGGGCGTCTTGGGGTTCAGTATCTTGCCCAAGGACACTTGACATGACATGTAGACTGGAGGAGCCAGGGATCTAACCACCTATCATCTGAGTAGTGGACGACTTGCTCGACCTCCTTAGCCACAGCCATCCTTTAATTTCCATCATCAGTCTGATCACGGGTTTTGTTATTTTAAGATAAAAAAGGACAGATCTGTGACCTGACCTCAACCGAAATGACCATCTAAAACATAGACTTTTGCTGGTCTTGGGTCATATATCATATTTGTCATATTTCTTGTGAACTATCCACTTACTGTATTTCAAGTGGAGTGCAGGTCTGAGTGATAGTCTCACAAACAAATGATTGCTTTGATTGGATTTTATTCATTCACTTTCTCATTTACAGTCCAAATGTCTTACAGGAGGACCATGCAGTTTCCGAAAAGCTTACAGTACAGAGGAGAAATGGCCTTCTTAATACAGTTTTCAATACATAAATTATGGTGCAAACCTTTTTTATCTGTTTAACAATTTTTCACAAAATGTCACAACATTCGTTATTTTATACAGTTAAGCCTGCAAAGAGAAAGTGTATTTTCTTAAACCCTTGATGTGCTCTTTCATTTCCAAGAGTAGCTTACGTTTAGTAACATTTGTACATGACCCTGACAAAACCTTGGTCTTTGGCCCTGCATAGTACACTGCGAAGTTGTGAACCTCCTGAGACAAGTTGCTCCATGCATGTTCCCAGGTGGTCATCATCGCCACGAAGTCCAGAATCAGCCTCCCAGATTTCTATTCTCATCATGTCGCTGCGAGGATTGTAAAACATAAACTTCTGCCACCAGGATGGGTTGGCATTTGAATGAATGACAAAGGTCTGTTTGGTCTGACCACCGACGTTCACCTGTGTTAGATAATATTGGGAAATGTCAGTTGTTTAATTTAAAATAATAACATTTAAAATAGATATTCATTTAAAATCATGTTAGGGACATGCCAACTTTGATAGATGATACATATATATGACATTTCGGTATCAGTTCATTTATTGAATGGCAAAAGCTGTACAGTAGCACCTGTTGGATTATTCTTATGCAAGATCCATCATATTGTCAATGTGGATTTCTTGCAAAACCAATATCTCAAATTGACATGAAAATGCTGCCAATGTGACTAATGTTTTCACTAGTCATACTGGCAGGAAAAGTATCACAATGCATAGAAATCAAGTTTCCCCACTTTGGGGTTTGTTTATATTTTGAGAAAAAATGTTGAAACAACTCACCTTAACATAGGGATCTGGTTCGCTTAAGGGTCCATCCCCTGTAAGAGACTGGCCATTGGCTACCCACACTTCCACAGTTTTACCGACACATGATGCAGTTACGACCTGGAATGGTACAATAACCAGCAGGGAAACCAACACAGCGAGCTTCATCTTCAATTCTTCAAACAGAGAGTGAGAGAAAAGATGCTCCTGGTTGAAATGTCTGACAAGGTTGACAATTTTATAGAGCTACAGAGATAGTGGGAGGGCCTTCATGCAGGTGACTGCCACACCCACCTGTGCGTGTGTGTGTGTGCGTGTGTGTGTCCAGATGTCTGAATATTTTCATACAGAGCCAGAAAAACTTAATTAGGTCTTTCATGAATGGATAGTACAACCTAAATTAATGAATCAGTGGTCTAAGGGATGTTATTAACACTTATGCAGGTAAACTGTATCAGTTAACACAATAACCACACCTTATTACATTCTACAGTATTATCATTAGTATTATTTATTCATTATGTCACTGAATCTACTACTAATAACAGATTTCTTAAATAGTTAAATAGTCACAACTCTCCTGCCTTTGGACCATTATACAACATATATTATATGTTTATGGTCACCAGACATTGGGTGAATAAGGAAAATACTTGAAAACTTGACTTAAAAAAAATAATAAATGTATTTACTTTGTAGGGAGTCTGTGCTAACAAAAAATTTAAATAGCCGTTACATGTAAATAAACAGATTATGTACATATTTAGGCTACACACACAGTCCCAGGCCTATAGCACCATCTAACAAGAACCAGCAACAGCAACCAAATGTGTTTATTGTTTATTGTTTTATTTGGATCCCCATTAGCTGCAGCAGAACTGCAGCTGTTCTTCCTGGGGTCCAACATATAATATAGTACAAGACAAAATTTTAAAGAAAAAAACAAAAACAGACAGACAAACAAACAAACAAACAAACACAAAATATGTATAGAAAAGAAAAAGTAAAAGAGAGGTAACATTTATTTACAATACTTCAAACTCTTAAGCAATTCATGCATTCCATATCATTTCATTATAATTTCACTCAAAATCACTATATCCAACATCTATTTATTTTAAGGTATTATATATATTTTAACCATCCAGGCCTACATTATTCATGATTAGGATAATTCCATAACTTCTTTATGTATCTATTTGAAAGATGTTTAAAGTATCTTGTGCTAATAGTTTGTCCAAGGTATTTAGGGAGTAGGTTCCAAGCATACGTAGCTCTGTACATTACTGTTATTTTACTGTAGTTCGTCTTTATTTTTGGCAGTGAACTTTCCACTGGCTGTATGTCTTGTTGTATAACTATGATTGTTTGAATTATAATGTAGTTTTTTGTATAGAACGTGTGGGTTTTTTGTTATAAATCCATTTCTTACAAATACCAGTAATATATAAAACAATCTATCACCAACCATCAACCAACTGAGATTTCTATGGATTTTAAATACATTAGTTCTGAGATCACAACCCAGGACAATGCGGATTGCTCTATTTTGCACTTTTTGAAGTTTATTAATTATATCTGCTGTGGTGTTTGACCAGACCACTGAGCAGTAGTCAAGACTTCATGCTTCAGCATTCTGAACTTGTATGACCTGAGGTGTCTGTTCAGAGCCCAAAAGTCGAGTATTGGGCGGAGCCCCGCCCTCCCTTTCTTCAGTACAAGAAAATACCTTGAGTAGAAACTGCATTGGCTCTGCTCTGGATGCACAAGCCGTACTGCTCCTTTCATCAGCAGCGATGATATCTCCTCTTGGAGTATCTGTGCTGACTTCCCCCGAGCATGGGAAAAACAATTCCTGTGAATCTGGGAGGGGCAATGGCAAATTGGAACCTGTATCCCATGTCTATTGTCCTGACCACCCGATGTGGCGCCCTCCTGTGGTGGCACAGTGTGGGAGGCCCTCACTGGTGAAGTTCTTATGTGTCCCACCACCCTGGAAAGTGGCTTTTCCAGTGCTTACGCAGGTTTGATTTTCACATTGTTTTTCTAGAGTGTGTTTTTCTCTTTTTTTGTATTTATTAGTGTCCTTAGCAACCCTCCTGCATACTTCATGCAGGTCCATGCCTTCGGTTAGCGAGGATGAGGCCCCACCCTCACCTGCAGCCATCGGTGCAGGCTGTACCTGTGCTGGGGTAAAGGAAGAGACATCAACATCCTCCCCTTCAGAAAGGAGGATGTCCGGCAAGGCATCTGAATTTTCAGACGCCTCGTCATTCTCCAAGAGTGCTCCGAAATTACCAGCTGACTGGCAATCATCAAATTCTTCGGGCAAGGGAGTGTCACCCCAGCTCGAGCCTGGTGTGGCCGAGATGTCCTCCTCCATTGGTGCTTGGTGTTACACCAATGGAGGAGGTGAAGCTAACAGTTGAGCTACAGTTCGCTGTATGGGGACAGCAACAGTAGCGTCGTATTATCTCTACCTAAAACCCCAGATTTCTATGGTGAGAAATCGTGATTCCGTACACGAATCAGAAAAATTAGTGCCCGGAGATCAAGTTGTTAGCTCAATCTGTGGACAGTTAAGCTAATTGTTCCGTTAGTAGTCGTGGCGAGAAAGAGTATGCTTTCTGAGTGAAGCGAGAAGAGGTGTTTGAATGAGCCGGTGGTGCTGCATCATCCCCTTTTGTAGGGACAGGAAGTCCCTCCTCACGATGCAGTCATCACAACTGCCCAACCAACTGGGCTGGTGTAATGTCATTAGGCTTCTGAGGACTACGCAGAGGAGCATACCCCATAGTGAAATACCGAGCAAATGTTTGAAAGAGAACCCACTCAAACAGACTAAAAAAGTAACTTTTATGCTAAGGTATTCACTGCCCTAAATAACCACGTGAAATAAGTCATGGACTGGTGCTCTGTATATATGTGTATGTATGTGCTTTTTTTTAGTTTTTCCATTCTCCATTTTTTTTAAAGCTGCTTTTAAAGTTCTAATTTAGGCCACTTATGCATTTCAATTACATAGAAAATTTCTATTTCACATTAAGTTTGTTAGTTAATTTATATTAAAACCATGTAATTCAAATAAGTCCTGCATTTTGGCCAAAATCTTTTTTTGAGTGTACTTGTACTTCCTGCACTTAAATTTCGTTATTCTATTCTAATCATGAGTTTTGTTATGTTGAGATAAAATAAGACAGATCTGTGACCTGACCTCAACCGAATTGACCATCTAAAACATGGACTTTTGCTTGTCTTGGGTCATACTGTATATCATATTTGTCATATTTTTAATGAACTATTCACTCACTGTATGTCAAGTGGAGTTCAGGGCTGTGTGATAGTTATAGTCTCACAAACAAATTATAGGTTTGATTGGATTTTATTCATTCATGTTGTCATTTACAGTCCAAATGTCTTACAGGAAAGAAAGTGGACCATGCAATTTAACAATTTGTCACAAAATGTCACAACATTAGTTATTTTGTATAGTTAAGCCTGCAAAGAGAAAATTTATTTTTTTCAACTCTAGATGTGCTCGTTCATTTCCAAGAGTAGCTTACGTTTAGTAACATTTGTACATGACTCTGACAAAACCTTGGTCTTTGGCCCTGCATAGTACACTGCGAAGTTGTGAACCTCCTGAGACAAGTTGCTCCATGCATGTTCCCAGGTGGTCATCATCGCCACGAAGTCCAGAATCAGCCTCCCAGATTTCTATTCTCATCATGTCGCTGCCAGCATTGTAAAACAGAAACTTCTGCCACCAGGATGGGTTGGCATTTGAATGAATGACAAAGGTCTGTTTGGTCTGACCACCGACGTTCACCTGTGTTAGATAATATTGGGAAATGTCAGTTGTTTAATTTAAAATAATAACATTTAAAATAGATATTCATTTAAAATCATGTTAGGGACATGCCAACTTTGATAGATGATACATATATATGACATTTTGGTATCAGTTCATTTATTGAATGGCAAAAGCTGTACAGTAGCACCTGTTGGATTATTCTTATGCAAGATCCATCATATTGTCAATGTGAATTTCTTGCAAAACCAATATCTCAAATTGACATGAAAATGCTGCCAATGTGACTAATGTTTTCACTAGTCATACTGGCAGGAAAAGTATCACAATGCATAGAAATCAAGTTTCCCCACTTTGGGGTTTGTTTATATTTTGAGAAAAAATGTTGAAACAACTCACCTTAACATAGGGATCTGGTTCGCTTAAGGGTCCATCCCCTGTAAGAGACTGGCCATTGGCTACCCACACTTCCACAGTTTTACCGACACATGATGCAGTTACGACCTGGAATGGTACAATAACCAGCAGGGAAACCAACACAGCGAGCTTCATCTTCAATTCTTCAAACAGAGAGTGAGAGAAAAGATGCTCCTGGTTGAAATGTCTGACAAGGTTGACAATTTTATAGAGCTACAGAGATAGTGGGAGGGCCTTCATGCAGGTGACTGCCACACCCACCTGTGCGTGTGTGTGTGTGCGTGTGTTTGTGCATTTGTGTGTGTGTCCAGATGTCTGAATATTTTCATACAGAGCCAGAAAAACTTAATTAGGTCTTTCATGAATGGATAGTACAACCTAAATTAATGAATCAGTGATCTAAGGGATGTTATTAACACTTATGCAGGTAAACTGTATCAGTTAACACAATAACCACACCTTATTACATTCTACAGTATTATTATTAGTATTATTTATTCATTATGTCACTGAATCTACTACTAATAACAGATTTCTCCTGCCTTTGGACCATTATACAACATATATTATATGTTTATGGTCACCAGACATTGGGTGAATAAGGAAAATACTTGAAAAAAAAAAGTATTTATTTGGTAGGGAGTCTGTGCTAACAAAAAATTTAAATAGCCGTTACATGTAAATAAACAGATTATGTACATATTTAGGCTACACACAGTCCCAGGCCTATAGCACCATCTAACAAGAACCAGCAACAGCAACCAAATGTGTTTATTGTTTATTGTTTTATTTGGATCTCCATTAGCTGCAGCAGAACTGCAGCTGTTCTTCCTGGGAGGCCCTCACTGGTGAAGTTCTTATGTGGCCCGCCACCCTGGAAAGTGGCTTTTCCAGTGCTTACGCAGGTTTGATTTTCACATTGTTTTTCTAGAGTGTGTTTTTCTCTTTTTTTGTATTTATTAGTGTCCTTAGCAACCCTCCTGCATACTTCATGCAGGTCCATGCCTTCGGTTAGCGAGGATGAGGCCCCACCCTCACCTGCAGCCATCGGTGCAGGCTGTACCTGTGCTGGGGTAAAGGAAGAGACATCAACATCCTCCCCTTCAGAAAGGAGGATGTCCGGCAAGGCATCTGAATTTTCAGACGCCTCGTCATTCTCCAAGAGTGCTCCGAAATTACCAGCTGACTGGCAATCATCAAATTCTTCGGGCAAGGGAGTGTCACCCCAGCTCGAGCCTGGTGTGGCCGAGATGTCCTCCTCCATTGGTGCTTGGTGTTACACCAATGGAGGAGGTGAAGCTAACAGTTGAGCTACAGTTCGCTGTATGGGGACAACAACAGTAGCGTCGTATTATCTCTACCTAAAACCCCAGATTTCTATGGTGAGAAATCGTGATTCCGTACACGAATCAGAAAAATTAGTGCCCGGAGATCAAGTTGTTAGCTCAATCTGTGGACAGTTAAGCTAATTGTTCCGTTAGTAGTCGTGGCGAGAAAGAGTATGCTTTCTGAGTGAAGCGAGAAGAGGTGTTTGAATGAGCCGGTGGTGCTGCATCATCCCCTTTTGTAGGGACAGGAAGTCCCTCCTCACAATGCAGTCATCACGACTGCCCAACCAACTGGGCTGGTGTAATGTCATTAGGCTTCTGAGGACTACGCAGAGGAACATACCCCGAAGTGAAATACCGAGCAAATGTTTGAAAGAGAACCCACTCAAACAGACTAAAAAAGTAACTTTCATGCTAAGGTATTCACTGCCCTAAATAACCACGTGAAATAAGTCATGGACTGGTGCTCTGTATATATGTGTATGTATGTGCTGTTTTTTTAGTTTTTCCATTCTCCATTTTTTTTAAAGCTGCTTTTAAAGTTCTAATTTAGGCCACTTATGCATTTCAATAACATAGAAAATTTCAATTTCGCATTAAGTTTGTTAGTTAATTTATATTAAAACCATGTAATTCAAATAAGTCCTGCATTTTGGCCCAAATCTTTTTTTGAGTGTACTTGTACTTCCTGCACTTAAATTTCGTTATTCTATTCTAATCATGAGTTTTGTTATGTTGAGATAAAATAAGACAGATCTGTGACCTGACCTCAACCGAATTGACCATCTAAAACATGGACTTTTGCTTGTCTTGGGTCATACTGTATATCATATTTGTCATATTTCTCGTGAACTATCCACTCACTGTATTTCAAGTGGAGTTCAGGGCTGTGTGATAGTTATAGTCTCACAAACAAATTATAGGTTTGATTGGATTTTATTCATTAATGTTGTCATTTACAGTCCAAATGTCTTACAGAAAGAAAGTGGACCATGCAATTTAACAATTTGTCACAAAATGTCACAACATTAGTTATTTTGTACAGTTAAGCCTGCCAAGAGAAAGTGTATTTTCTTAAACTCTTGATGTGCTCTTTTATTTCCAAGAGTAGCTTACATCTAGTAACATTTGTACAAGACTCTGACAAAACCTTGGTCTTTGGCCCTGCATAGTACACTGCGAAGTTGTGAACCTCCATGCACAAGTTGCTCCATGCATGTTCCCAGGTGGTCATCATCGCCACGAAGTCCAGAATCAGCCTCCCAGATTTCTATTCTCATCATGTCGCTGCCAGCATTGTAAAACAGAAACTTCTGCCACCAGGATGGGTTGGCATTTGAATGAATGACAGTGGTCTTTCTTCTGTCACTACCGATGTTCACCTGTGTTAGATGATATTGGGAAATATCAGTTGTTTCATTTAAAATAATAACATTTGAAATATATATTCATTTAAAATCATGTCAGGGAACTTTGATCACAATGCATAGAAATCAAGTTTCCCCACTTTGGGGTTTGTTTATATTTTGAGAAAAAATGTTAAAACAACTCACCTTAACATAGGGATCTGGTTCGCTTAAGGGTCCATCCCCTGTAAGAGACTGGCCATTGGCTACCCACACTTCCACGGTTCTACCGACACATGATGCAGTTACGACCTGGAATGGTACAATAACCAGCAGGGAAACCAACACAGCAAGCTTCATCTTCAATTCTTCAAACAGAGAGTGAGAGAAAAGATGCTCCTGGTTGAAATGTCTGACAAGGTTGACAGTTTTATAGAGCTACAGAGATAGTGGGAGGGCCTTCATGCAGGTGACTGTCACACCCACCTGTGTGTGTGTGTGTGTGTGTGTGTGTGTGTGCGTGTGTGTGCCAAGATGTCTGAATATTTTCATACAGAGCCAGAAAAACTTAATTAGGTCTTTCATGAATGGATAGTACAACCTAAATTAATGAATCAGTTGTCTAACGGATGTTATTAACACTTATGCAGGTAAACTGTATCAGTTAACACAATAACCACACCTTATTACATTCTACAGTATTATCATTAGTATTATTTATTCATTATGTCACTGAAACTACTACTAATAACGGATTTCTGAAATTGTTAAATAGTCACAACTCTCCTGCCTTTGGACCATTATACAACATATATTATATGTTTATGGTCACCAGACATTGGGTGATTAAGGAAAATACTTGAAAACTTGACTTAAAAAACTAATAAATGTATTTACTTTGTAGGAAGACTGTGCTAACAAACAATTTAAATAGCCCCTACATGTAAATAAACAGATTATGTACATATTTAGGCTACACACACAGTCCCAGGCCTACAGCACCATCTAACTGTTTCATTAGCAACACAAACATGACAACATACTGGAGGGGGCTTCACACAGGTGACTGTCAGGTTCCAAGGAACTGTGTGTATTAGACATCCTCACAGGATCAAAAATGTGTGCTCAAACCCAAAAAGACCTGGACATGTAATACCCATAAACAAACCAAATCTGATCTCTCCTCTCTGACATTTCAGATCTGAGTAGTTCTGGTTAGCAAGTTTTGGTTATGTTCAGGATAAGACATAATATAGTTAAGATAAGACAGATCTGGGACCTGACCTCAACTGAATTAATCGTCTAAAACGTGGACTTTTGCTTGTCTCGGGTCAGATCTTAGGGTACAGGTGGACCCGTGAAGAGCCTCTAGTGTATATATCTGTGTTATACCTCATTCAGCAGCAACCTGTAGTAATTGATTGACATCTGCAGGAATTGAGTAGGTTTGGTTGCATGTATCAGGACACAGTAAACAACCATACATTATATCCTACAGTATCATTATTATTAGGGCCCAAGCACTGACAGTGGTGTGAGAACTTATTGGAACTGAAGGAATTTTTCTGCGTTATTATTATTTTACTTATTTTCTGTCTTCTGGGACAAATTACGTTCACGAAAAGTCACAGATTTTTGCCGGCGCGTCATGCCTGCATGTCGCAAAATGGCTCTATAGCGCCCCCTACAAATTTTCAAAAAGGGCAAGTAAATGGGGTGACTTTGGCGTAGGACGCCAAAATTCGGTACACACGTGTGTCATACCCCGACGCACAAAAATGCTTATGGACGCCATTTTGGGTGGAAGTTGCATTTTTTTGCATTTCCACACCTCGCATATGATAGAACCCATCCTACTGATTAAATGCTAACGGTTTCAAACTTGCCCAGGTCACTCTTAAGCAATGGGGGATTAAAAGTTATCGAACACCTTTTCATCATCGCACGGTCATGAAACTTGGCACACACGTCCACCCTGATGACCTTGTAAATATGTGAAGGATATCATAAATGGCTCTATAGTGCCCCCTACAAATTTTCAACTCCCCCCCCACCCCGCCATTGGGGATACTTTTGCGTAGGTGGACGAAATTTGCAACACCTCTCCGTCATGCCCAGACGCACAAAAAAGCCTCTGGATGCCATAGTGCCATATGCACAGGAAGTCAGACATTTTGGGTGGAAGATGGAATATTGCCCCATTATGACGGGTGTGCGATGCACGTGGGACTGCGTCCAGCGCCTACCCCGACATGCGCACATGCGAGGGCCCGTACATCGCTGCTTGCAGCTTTAATTTAATTATTGAATTTGTTGCTCCTTATAACATTTGATCAGTATGGCCCGCTGCTCATAGGACCTTTGTATTTTTTGAAGAGACTGACATTGAAGCGTACAACACTTTTGTCATCTGGATGGTCTTGGGATTTTCCGTCTCCCAGTCGCTGCAGTTCATGTCAGCTGGAGTCTTCATCTGGAATGCATGTTTACTTCCAGTCTTCCCTCTCAACTCACTGTAACACAGCGAGCCACCATCAACTTTTATGTTCTCCAGCTCCCACTGGTCTATGTAAACAAATCATAGATGATATACAGATGTTACCTCCCGACGGTTTCTTCTGAAAGACACTAGGGCACCTCTGCCTGAAAGGAAGAACACCCACCCATTATAGAGAACTTACTCAAACAGTTTGCTGCTTTCTCTTTTCAGGGACATACTATTCCCAATTACCACCTGCCGATGATCCTGTCTCTCGCTTGCCATCAGTTGCTTCTTTTGCCCCATCACTCAAGTTGTGCAATTCACATGTTATACTGTACCTGCACAACATTTGCATGTACACTGATGCTGCTCCTTTCATCGACTTTTAGGGGTTCTAAATAGCTTGCAGCAGAATGGACCCCAGAGCCCACAAACAAAGCCATTATTTTTTCTAGGTCGGATTGTGGGAGCATGGGT
This sequence comes from Larimichthys crocea, assembly GCF_000972845.2. NCBI lineage: Eukaryota > Metazoa > Chordata > Actinopteri > Sciaenidae > Larimichthys > Larimichthys crocea. The sequence goes on along the minus strand of NC_040013.1, from coordinate 34,590,649 downwards.
TTAACTCTGGATATGGTTCGTAGATGACAAAAGCAAGCCTGGACATGTGGTTGAAAGGTGAGGTGAGAATCAAACAGAATACCTACGATTCTGGCAGATGACTTGATATTAGTGTGGACCATAGGTCTACAGGGAGGGAGGAATGTGATGGGGTGAACAGTAAAACCTCAGTTTTAGAGTTGTTCAGTAATAGAAAGTTTTGAGCCATTCAACATTTAATGTCGTCCAAGCAGTCATAGACAGCAGCTAGGCTTTCCAGGTCATCAGGTCGGGAGGTATAGCTGTGTGTTGTCCATGTAGCAGTGAAAGAATATATTGTGACAACGAAAGACCTGACCTAGGGGGAGCATATAACTGGAAACTAAAATCGGACCTAAAATTGAACCTTGTGGTACACCACAGGCAGCCACAGCTTTAGATGATGTGTGACTGCCCATGGCGACCACATAAGTTCTATCTAAAAAGTAGGAATAAAACCAGCTTAGAGCAGTGCCCTTGATGCCGACCCAGGTCCTAACACACTCAATTAAATTTCCATTGTCTATAGTGTCTAAAGCTGCACTCAGATCTAAAAGTATTACTATTTTACTCTCGCCCATATCAACTGCTAAAAGAATATCGTTATTGTGAGGAGTACAGTTTCTGTACTATGTTGAGCTCTAAAACCTGACTGGAAGTCTTCAAAGAGGTTGTTGTGACACATAAAAACTAAAAAACACATTTCACTGCACTCAGAGGCGGTCCTGGCTACATTTACGCCCTGGGCGAACTTGTAAACTGTGATGTGGCTTTGTTCAGTTCAGAACAAATGTCACAACAGGATGCCTGCCATTTGCAGTCATAGGTAATAAATGTATCCTACTGTATGTTGAAGTAGAAGAAAGATGCAGTGACAGTAATACTGGAGCTAAATTGGTTACAGTCTATTGTTTGTGTGAACTGCAGTTTAGATGTAGAGTAAAACAAAGAGTAAATGATATCAGCTAGGTATCATTACTGCTCCAGTGACTGTAGCTCATTTTGCCTATGTGCAGCTTTTGACATAAACTCTATATCACAGTGTAGATGAGTCAACACCAGAAAAAAGACTTAACTTAAACTCACTGTCCCAGTTCTTGTGTTATTGACCCTCTCTGTAAGGCCTTTGTGAAAATGGATAGCCAGTTTTTACCCAAAGCCTTTGGATTCTGCTCTGTAATGATGACATAGCTCTTCCCTAATGGAGCTTCAGCCTTGACTTACTGTATGGTGCCTGATTTACTAATCAATTCATTGATCAGTGGGTTGATTGATGCCTATACAGCCCTCCGGCTTTCTATTCTAAGCTCTCTGAAAGCTGTACAATCCTCACTCATGCTCTGTTCATCGTTCCCTGTTTCTCTCTCTCTCTCTCTCATTCTTCCCTGTCCAAAACTCTGGTGTCAGGCTTTTTTTCTTTTTTCCTTGAAAGGAATGGAGCAGCCTATCTCGTTGTATCCCTGACACAATAAAATATTACACTACAGGGATCGAAAGCTCTCGCTCCTTCAAGCACCAACACGTAAATCTTTCTGCCTCGCTGCTGGCAGCAGCCTAAACATACACGGCCATCGCTCTGTGTGTAAAATGCCATCGCTCTTTTTTTTTCTTAAACGGGAGGATGCGTCCTTACTAAACAGGCTCCAAATGGAATTGAACCTTGAACCCTTCAAAGGCTGAATGGAGGGGAGATTGTCCAAGGGAGACTTGTAAATCAGATTGGTGATGGCTCATCTCAAACCCCCAGCCATCACCCCCATCCACATCTCAGCATCCACTTCTCCTGCCTCGACTTGAATAGGGGTGTAAATCGCTGTGGCTTTGAGAATGGGAATAGAGTCAGAAGGTACTTTAATAGATATGGCTGTAAAATAAAAATAATAAAAGTACATAGATGGATATGGGAGGTACAGGTCTGGACCAGAAAAAGAAAGTCTGAAGACAGGAGCCTAAAAGGAGCAACATGAGAACAGGAGGAGCTAAGAAAGTAAAGTAAAAAGAGAGTACCGAAATATAAAATTGGGAATGATAAATATAACAAGTAGGAAGGGGAAATCAGGGGGAGTAAAAAAAGTGGGCAGAAGATAAATTAGTCAGAAGGAAACCTGTACATTTGCGTCTGTAAACCATAAATCCTAAAGTTACTCCCGAGGCTCTGTCAACATGCAAACTCCAGTTGACTGACAGCTTAATGATTGGCACTTAGAAGGGAGGAGGAGAGGGTGGGTCGGTGGGACATAGACGGATGGATTGATGGGGAGAAAGAGGAGTTAATGAGAGAGGGAGCAGAATGGAGATGCTTAAGGGTAGAGATGCATCAGGATGGGTGATGAATGAATTCATGGATACATGGGTGCACATAGATCTGTGGATGGTTGAATAGGGTGAATGAGTCAACAGAGAAAAGAGTCAAAGTTGCTTCATTTAGTCATTTTAAACCACTAGGAAACTCTAATACCTTCATATAATTACACTTAACAAGTAAGATAAGGTGATTGACAGCCTGCATGATTAATATATTCCTCCTTTCTTCCTGTTGGATGTGGCTACCTTTCGCTTTTTTCTCTCGTTGGTTTTTGAGGAACTCTGTGAGGTTTATCTCTCTTTGATTGAGTGAAATGCATTCTTTTAAAATCAGTTTCAATAACTGAGCTCATTTTCTGTACCTTGAATGCAAAACTATTTCAGTGCTGCCCAAGTGCATACAAGTGCATTTTATGTGTTGTCTCTGGCTGTTACAGCTATGTCTTTTTCTTTTTTCACCAAATGTCTTCAAATTAGCAATAGAATGGGATAGAGAGCTATAGAGCACGTCATGTTAATTAGTAACTTAATAAACTACTACTAGGTGGTCAAGACTCTGGGGTCAAAAGACATGAAGAAAGCAGCCACTGAAAGAAAGTTTTCTAATGTTGCTGATGATATTATCTAGCAATAATGGAGGGAGATGCAGAACACAGAAGAAGAGGCAGCGCGGCATTATCAAAGGCAAACAAATGCACAAAGGGAGAGATAAAGACGATAGCATGCAAACTGGGGAAAGAGAGAGAGATAAGGAGTTAGGTAGAAGTTAGGCAGTGTCTGTCAGAAAGTTTGCAGTTTGTTTGTTGCTTTGTTGTTAACAGGGTAAACATGGACCATAAATACTAAAGTTAATAGACTTATTTAGGCGGAGTCCGACCCACTGTAAGAATAATAGTAACAGGAACAACGTTTGAGAATCAAAGGATGAGCACTAATTGAAAGTTTTAAGCTTAAAGGCCTCAGAAAAACAGGAAAAGAGTCAGACGTTATTCCTTGGGAAAAGGGCATGGTAGTAAAAGACCCAAAATGATTGACTGAGGTGCGTAAATGATGGAAGGCCAAGCTATTATGTGGTTGTGAGGCCATATACTGGACTCAGCAGCAGCTACTGTTAGTGAGCTGTTTTTCATAGTTAAGAAGCTTTACAGTACATCATCTATACATTTTTATGTTAGATAAGATACATGTTTCCATTATGTTCCTTTTTGATTTAATCAAGCTGTTGAAAATAAATAATTAACTATGTATGCAAGACGACTGATTTCCTTGTAGAGTAGTACAGCATGGATACATGTTCTTTTTTTAAGGGTAATATCAATAATGCTGCTCTCTATCAAACTAATGTTCAATGTAAGTGTCTATACCTTATGTACACAAGGGAATTTAATTTCTTTAAATCAGTCAATTTTCCAAATGTTCCCATGTACAGTTTCCATGACAGCAAACTTGAATTTAGTCATTTATTCAGATATCAAAAATGTCAGTCACTCCCTCCATCTATTTGATGACTGTGCTTTTTCTGAATGACAAGAACATAATTTCCTGTGACAACCAACTGTTAGAAAGAGAAAGAAATTGCTCACAAGAAATAGGCGCAGAGAATGGGCAAGACAGACACGCTCTAGATGTGGACAAAGGACAACATAAAGAGGAGTGACAATAGAGAAGGAAATTAACAGAAAATACAAAATAATAATAATAAAATACATGCTGATTGCACATCATTAGATATTATGTGTTTCCCTCTTTGATTAAAAACCATAATACATGTCAAAACCTGATATAATTAATAAAAGATGATGACAAATCTGAGGCTGTTTTGTTGCCTCACATTTTAACATGCAGGTCAACAAGATGGTGAAGGAGTCCCCTAAAATGTGGTTAGATATCTGATGCATGTGCTTCAGACACAGAAATCATTCTTTACAGGCCAGTGTCTGTCCACAACTACCTGCTACAGAAGCAACAAGCCATTTCATTGTCTGCACCCAGCAGACTTTTTTTGTACATATGGATATGGACCAATGACAGATCACCTGTAGGTTTCCGAAGCGCCTTTTTTGAAATATGTGGAGGTGGCTGCCATCATGTTGGATTTACTGCTTCTTCCACCTCGTGGCTGATCTAAATATCGGCAAAGACGTGAATCATCGGCTGAATGACACCTGGATGCTCTAATAAGCCATCTGTACGGCACCTGCCTGTCAATCAAGCAGTCATACTGGTAATTATGCCAAACTTTAAGCCTTAATATGATCTGAATGGGTGAGTTAACTCACAAAAATTTACCCCCCTCGCAGTTGTCATGGATGGGAAAATTTGCTATAGAGACCAAAACGGTTGACTGAACCAGTCTGTAAACGTGTTTAATTCTGCTATGAAGTTGGGCATTTTAATACCACCACTTCACCCCCAACTTCCACCAGACGGTCACCGCAGTAACCACAGTTCTAATCAATGTATCAAACCCCACGGCTACGCCGCCGTCCTGTTAAGAAGCGTCCCAGAAACAGGCCTCCGCTTGACTCCTCGTAAAATACATGGCTGTTCTATTTCTATATTGTGAACTACTTACAGTCTCATAATTAATGTTAGGGAATTTTTAATATGATGAAAATGCAAAGTTTTATTCCTGCATCAAAATTTCAAATGCACAAAAAGTAGACCTCATACGATAGCTCTCAAATTTGAATTTATTTACCCTATTTGTAGACTAAGACAGGTGGGCTTATGTTTCACTGGTAGAATTTATATGCATATGGACATATGGGCTCAAATGACTCGTAAGATCCGGATCTGTTTAGTGACTGACTCAGAAAGATTTGAATCCCTAAAAGGATCAGCGTTTCACATCTCTAGACACAGACGTGCCCGGTGGATTTTTGAGGTTATAGAGATTGACTCACTCCTGCAGCCGCTGCAGCAGCTGCTTGAGGAATTACAGTTTTTAGCACTTCTGGTGAGGTAAAAAAAAAAACATTCAAAACATCAATTTCCTGAAAGTAATGTGAATGGGGCTTTAGAGCTTTGGCTCATACTGGTTAGTGTTTTTGATCAGAAAACACAGTCTTATATATTATTGTAGATCAGGCATTTTGTGTTCATCAGATCTGTTAAATGAAATTGTCTACATATAGAACAGACTACTGAGTACACACCATTTGATGTCATTTTAAAGAACTGTAACTTGTTTATCGAGGAGAAAATCTATATCTTTCAGAAAGGAGCTACTGCTGGCTTGACTGATTAAGGTGTTGTTTTTTTCTATATTATTGTAGTCATTTAATTGTATTATAACTTCTAGAAGTTAGACTTTTAATATTTGCAACCTTACCTCGTACACGACACCGGTAAACGCAAAACCACACACAAACACATGCACGGTAAAAAAAGTACAAAAGTACTCTCTGCCATATACGCACATATATGCACACACCATGCATACATGTACATACTCACAGAAGTCTCTCTTTGTCCATCTCTGTCGACACAAATACAACAATGCGCGCGCACACACACAAACAAAAAAAGTTCTCCCTCCTTGTCTTTTTTAATACACACATGCATTCACACACATTGTTTGGACTGAAAAACACACACACACACACACACAAGTTGGATGGAATGAGGAAGCTTGATATCGCAGACGGACCACCAGGGAAAACTCAACTAAATCAATTTATATAATGAATGGCCCAACAGACTGTTACCTCCTCTCTCTCTCTCTCTCTCTCTTTGTGTGTGTCTGTGTCTGTATACATGGCCTGAGACCAGCACACTTTCATAAATATTGAACAGTTATCTTAATGCTTTCATTATAGCCCTGACTCACAGTGGCCGAGCTTTGTCCTTTTGACTCTTTGTTAGAGGAAACTGGCCCTCTCTCAATCTCATCTGCTTATATTAGAGCTTGGTAGCCAGCTATACCTACTGCCCTGAATTAATGATAGGGGAGGAGAGGAGTGGGGGTTGGCTCTGTTTGTGTGTGTGTGTGTGTGTGTGTGTGTGTGTGTGTGTGCGTGTGGAGAGAAGGGTGAGTGAGCTGGGAATGGGCAAAGAAAGTAAGAGGGGGAGCGTGGAAGTGATAGAGACGGAGAGGGGTGTTGTGGTTGACTGGATGAGACATGCACACCAAAAACTATCTATGAATGTATGTAAATATGATGGATGTGTTTGGGTCTAATTTCTCCAGCTGCCTCAGCTAACCCCATGTGAGGCGTATCGTGATGAAAACTGTGAAAACCTCTCTGTGGTATCCGTCTTGCCATCACAGGGCCGGCTCCTGCTGCTCTGTTATTGCAGCAACTTTAAAGAGGAAGTCAGGAAAGTTCCACTTTTTTTAACTGCATGCTGGCTGAACCTGGCTGCTCCAGCCCTAGAAGGAATAACTGTAAAAATCCAAATCTCTGTGCCGCTGCAGGAAGCTACATGGAATGGTTTGATAAATACTTAAGTTAAGTAATAACCTGCAACATTTAATGATTAAAAGTCTGATTGCCATTCTGCCTGCATAACAGCATGAAAGTAATTCACCTTAAAGCAGCATGAACATGCTGTATATCTGTAGCACTATACCCATTGCACTAATTAAAATCCATATTATGATCTGACTACTGCTGCTTCTGTGTATGTCTGAACTGAAACCAACTATGTGTCTAAAGTTATTATGTGGTTATATAGTGCAGAAGTAGCCTGCAAGATGGAAAAATGCAAAAAATTGATAGTGTGTATATACAGTATATATTGTAAACAATGCATTGCATTTGCTGACAATTGCTAATTTACACTTTACTGAGCTGAGCTGATCCAATAAAATGTAGACTAGATGCATAAAGCCACAGAATGACATGAGTGAGCACAAAGAAAACAAAAGTTTAGTTCCCCCACTTAGTACTATCTTTACCCTAAAATATCAAACTTCAAAACTGAAAACACTACCAATATTACATGTATCTCGAACAACTTTACTTCGTTACTCCTTTAAGATTGTGGCCTTCATCAGGATCAGTACGCAATATTTTTAAAATGGTATCTTATTTGAAGAGTCACTGATGAAAGCCACAAGTCTGACACTAAAGTTATTCTTCAGCATTCCTAGAGTTTGGGTGAGTTTGGTAATTTAGTTATCACAATGATGATTTACCGTATTTTCCAGACTATAAGCTGCTACTTTTTTTCCCACGCTTTGAACCATGCAGCTTATACAAAGATGTGGCTTTTCTTTTTTTCTTTTTTTATTAAATCCATTCAGCATTGTTCCATTATCATTCAGCATCGATGTGGCTTTTCTATTGATTTTTCTTCAGCCGCCATGGGGCGCTCTAACAGGAAGTGCAAAAAATGAGACAGACAGGGGAAGTCAGTGCAAAGAAGAACACGCTATTTTTTAAGCTTGGCATTAATGAATCCACGGTGAGCACCTTTACTGCTGTGTTACAGGCACTGTTCGGGAACAATCAGTTCAGGTATATAAATAAACATTTACGGTACAAAATCTTTCTGTGTATCTGGTAAATATCTCATTTCTCAACCTGGATATCGGTGCGGCTTATATATGTAATTTTTTTTTTTTGTGTGGCTTATATTCAGGTGCACTCTATAGTCTGGAAAATACGGTAACTACTTAATTGACTTCAGCTGTGCTTGCTTTATCACACTATGACTACAATCACAATTGGTTTCGATTTCCTCTTCGAATTGTCAATTTCACCTAACTCTGTCATTGATTTGACTATACTGAGTTTTACTGACATGCCTCTCAGTGAAGCAGCAACAATGTTATGAGATATGTAAAATATACTAGCAATAACTATCCCAGGTGGGTGAGATACGTTGTGGTGTCAAGATAATGTTAGTTGCAACAAATGCGGTGATGCAGAAGTGCTCTCTATACGCATCAGTGTATAGATGCTGTGTGCGTTCTAATGTGCAACAGAGAGATCAGTGAATCAAGACCCTTCATCTAGTTTTGATTTTCTCGTTTGTAGCTGTGCATCCTGATACAAAAACTGTGTGGTGACCCATCAAAAGTTAGTCTGCTGTAAAAAAAAAAAATCTCTATGAATGCAGGATAGATGCAGAATTATGCATAAAGTACTTCTGGATCCTCTACTCTAAAAAAAAAAATCCCTTCTTCCTTTATTAATTCTCATCATACCCACAAGCCAACAATTTGCACTTCTACAACACTGCCTTGCTTGCCTACAAATGATGGCATTTGCAAAATATTTTGCGCGTATCTGAATCAATTTCAGAAGATGTGAGTCAAGCATGATAACATATTTGCTTCTGTCTGCGTCATGTGTCACTGCTAGCCAGCTGTCCTCAAGGCAACTATATTACTTTTTTACCCATCTACACGTTTGTGTGTGTCAGATTGGATAAGAGTGTCATCTAAGTACCAACATTTGAGTGTGTTTATGTGCATAGTGAAAAAGAGGGCAGAGTTGTTGCATGGCATGTAAGAGTCAAACCTCAGAGGCTGCATTTCTTAGTCTGTCTAACGTACACAGACTCACACCCTCACATGCTCAATCACACACACTGCAATCAGTCAAACAGTGTCAACTCTAACATTGCTTTCCACTCTGTGAGTTCAGCTGCGTCTGTCTAATATTCCCCCAATAAGCTGAACATGCTACCAGAGTAGGATTGTTTGTGACAGAGAGAGAGAGAGCCGGAGAAAGGGAGAGCTAGAGAAATGGCTGCAGATACAAGAATAGAAAAACAGGCTTTAGTAGAAAAAACAAAACAAAGAAAACAGTGTTTTCTGCAGTTCTGTAAAAGTAGCAATCAGACTGCATTGATTTCCCAGCATCCCCTTGTGGTTTAGCTCAAGCCAAATTAATGGCAGATTACAACCCTTTAGCTCTTTCGCACAACCTTCTTTTTGCTTTTTCCATTTCCTTCACGTTCTCTTTTTTTTCCCTTTTTGCTTTCTCTTTCTATCTTCGTCCTGCTTCCTTTCTTCTTCCATTAACTTTGACAGCACCCCTGTTCTGCCATAATCAAGTAGAATAATATTATAAAATTCAGGTATGTTATAATAAATACTTACAGTTTAGTATAGGTTAAATGTGATTTGACTTTGATCTCTGCAGCATCACTTCAGTAGGTGGTGGGATGTAGTGGCTGTCCATGTTTCCGTATAAACATCCTTTTGAGTGCGTAAATATTTTTTTACGTATTTCGTGGCAAAGCGGAGAGTGATTTTTCAATGAAGCCTTTCTACGTGTGGGATTGGGTTATGAATCTACATGACAGGGCTGAGACAGAGCAAGGCCACTGCACACGCACACACACAAACAATGACACACAGGTTCTCCTTCTTTCCCTCCCTTCCTAGGTCTTACACACACACAGCATGTTGAAACCAGTAGCGATTCTGCTGACAGTGCAATTTCCAACAAGAACAACAGCAACAATAACAATAACTATACCTCTGGCTTTTCTGCAGCAGTAGTCGAAGCACTAAGTGTGGTGTGTATGTCCGTGCGTGTGTCTTCTAAGGGACAGAAGAAAAATGGGCAAACAGAGACAATGGCAGGGAATACAATTTACATTGTGCTATCCAGCATGTGTCCCTAGAGGGGTTCAACTGCAGGAACCAAGACATTTCCTGTGTGTGTAGGCATGTGAGTAGATGTGTGTGTATAGACGTAGGATCACATTGTGATGACTGTGTGTACCCAAAAGAGGCATGCATATGTACAAAAAAAAGATTATGTTTATGCACATGGGGATATAAGCATGGCACTGCAAACAAGTTCTGCCCATTGCAAGAAACTTCTGTGTCTCTGTGTGTGTGTCACATTAGTGAAATGTTTGCACATCCTGCTTTTTTGACTCTGTCTGCATCACACAGATGTCACAAGTCCTTTATCATCACGACTTTGCATCATGGTACTGGCTGTACTGTATTGTGTAGCATTCAAAAGAATAATTGCTTTTCTTACTATAGGTAGCACAGTGGATATACTAGAAGAAAGTGGTTGCTGCAGAGATTACAAGTGCCCGTATTCAGTTACAGTCTGGTTTCCATCAGTTGCATGCAGCAGAAACACCTCTTCTCAGATGCTAAAAGGACACTTTGCTGCACAGTGATGCTCTGATTTATTGCCTTTTAACCCTGTGGACCACAGTATTGTGTCTGAATTAGGGAGTGGGTGAGTATCACTGGGTCAACTCTGAAGATAAAAACTGCTAATTATCTTATCAAGGGAAAACATACACAAGACAGAACAAGACCCAGGACAGAGACTTGGCGTACACCACAATACAGAGTTTCAAATGAACACATAGCAATAGCAATTGAAAAACTCTTACTATGGAGGTGGGTATGGTGTTCATTTTAGGACATCCTCAGCTCCCTCCTCTGGCCAACGCTGGCTATAAGTCTATGAGTACGCCCATAAAGGGTTCATACGAAAAGACAAATGATTTTTCATTCTAAATTATTAAATAAATGATTTAGTATTTATTTTGGTCTGTTTATTTAGCCTAAACAGCAACAATATTGTAGCTATTCAAAGCAATCCATGTGAATTTGCTAGAAGACTAGGAACCAGCTATGATTTTTTGTGTTAGGTTAACTGATGAGATGTGTGGTTTCAGTTTCGTTTCTTGGTTCATGAGGATGAGGCTGTTTAGGATGAGGCCGTTTAAGATGATGCCGTTAAGGATGACGCCGTTTAGGATGACACCGTTCTGTGTGAGGATGACAAAAGTTTTTCTGAGACTGAGTGACTTTTAGGCGACTCTGATGCCTTTTCGTTTGAGTCTGACACCTGAGTCTGAGATCTGAGGATGTCCTAAAATGAACACTGTACCCACCTCCATAGTAGGAGTTTTTCAATTGCTATTGCTATGTGTTCATTTCAAACTCTGTATTGTGGTGTACACCAAGTCTCTGTCCTGGGTCTTGTTCTGTCTTGAGTGTTTTCCCTTGATAAGATAATTAGCAGTTTTATGTTGCATCACTACTATGCAGACGTTACAATTATGCTACATCCTCAAGGATGACGCTTTTGTATAAGTGCATGACTTTATTTCACATTATATCAGAAAAGACAGTTGTGAATATACATTGGCTTGTTTTGCATCTATGTGACTGTCTTGTGCTTTTGGGCAACATAATTCTAAATTGGGACCAAATGAACTTAGTAATAATCAGGGATGGCTTGATCCGATACTCAGGATCGGTATCGGTCCGATATTAGTCAAAATTTCAGGATCGGACTTTAAAAAAACAACTATAGCCCGTCCGATCCGTTTCCCAATCTCAAGCCATCTGTCTTTTTAAATTTAGCCCATGCCTCCATGGCGAACTTCTGTGCCGCACTTGCGTTGTTTTTTAAAGGCTGCTATTGCGTGTTTCTAGTTCTTATATCCATTAGAAAAGGCCGGCTCTGAATGGAACCACCACCACCCAAAAAATGTTGGCAGGCGAAGCAGAAAGTCATGTTCATCTCAACTGAATAATCAAGCCAGCTGTATGTGCCAAACCAGACAGCACTGAAAGATCTCTGCTGGTCACCTTGAAGGGTAAATTTTCCTGATGGGGCGCCATGGTCTAACCCCGGGTCGTTGGCTAAAGTCAGTGGTAGCATTAGCATCATAACCAAAGTCCATGCCCGCAATGGTTGGCTGTGTCTGGCTATGGCAGCCTCTTTCCTCGTCCTTTCTCTCACCTGTCTCTCATGTAAGCTAGTATTATTTAGCTGCTCTTAAATGTAACAAAACATAACATTATAAAACATGACACCATTTCCAAAATCATGAATGAACAAAGTTCAAGTGTAATGCTTTGTTGGCCCCAAACCTCCTCCCTATGTGGACTGCTGTATAATATCGTGACATGACTTTATCTTTGCTACCATCCTAAGTTTCCCACCACAGGCTCAAAACTAAAATTGATATTGTGTCCTCCACACTTAAAGCTGTCTGCTTTAGATTTAGCATCTGTGGACATGTTATTTTTTTCTTTTCATAGATCTGTTTCTATTGCTGTAGCTTTTATCATGAAGCACTTTTTGACACATGCTTTTGAAAAATGCTAGAAATATAAACGTACTTACTTATCACTTGCATTTAGTTTGAGTGTTATAATAAAATTAACTGTAAACAGTCAAGGTGTGACAGAGAACAGCATATTGCAGGTGATCATGCTGTTGGCTTCACTTATGTGATCTGTTATGGGCAACACTTCTGTGGTTGCTGATATGCAGATATAAAAGTGCTGATTGGCGAGTTGTCAGCACTGTCATCTCCAGCATTTCATCTCTCCCCATTTCAAGTTGATGGACTACACTGTCTCTTCCATATTAATACTGACTGAGCACTTGCTCATTCAATCTTGGTCACTCTGGACTCCTAGAATGGGAATAAAATGTAAAATGTCTTTAGAACAGTTTTGAAATGTGCGTCAGACTCATTGTGAATGAAAAGTCAGATTCATTCGTCATTTAGGAGAACTGGCATCATGTCTCCTCTGACAGGCTTTCAAGTGCAACTCTTAGGTGCTGTGTGTGAGTGTGTGTGTAGGTGTGCATGTGAGTGTGAAACAGTGAGAGAGAGAGTGAATGAGGGTGTCGCTTATACGACAGCTGCCGAATCTGAAACACACGTAAATGTAAAGTGCACACATGCTGTCTCATCAAAGCATTCACACAGTATACGTATGTGTGATTGGATCTACAAAACACTGCGGTTATATGGAACCCCATATGTCAATCTCTTTATTTCTCTCTTACACACACACACACACACACACACACACAGTGAATTACTCTGAATGAAGCTCATATTATTGTTGTCATTAAATTCAAACTCATCAGCACCCAAATACTCAAGAAGAAAACATGAAGTATTAAGAACAGGACATTGTAATTACTACGGAGATCAGGTACAAAGCCATAACCAGAAAAATTGAGCTGGGCTCAAGTTTTTGACCCTCTGGTATTCACTGTGTTCTTTTACCTTGGAGCTATTGTTGTGAATATTGAGGACGAGAGGGTCAAATTGAACGACAATTGAATGCAGTGAGTGACAAGGAAAAGCTGAGAGTGAGTGAATAAAGAAAGTCTATAAATGATCAGAATACAAAGAGCTGCTATATATTTATATGAGAGGCTTTTATTATTAGCTGTCAATCAAAGTTGTAATTGAGTGAAGAAGTGATAGGTCCTAGTTGTTATTTAATTATTGTCACACTTATATTGCGTTATAAAAAAAAAAGAACAAAAAAATATGTTGTTGTCCTTTTGCGTGCAAAAATCACATCTCAAATAATTACATGTGTTTAATACATTGTGTTAAAAGGTCATGTGTGGAAAAATTATGGGATCTATTGGCAGACTATGGCAGAAATGGAATATAATGTTCACAAGTATGATTTAATTAGTGTCTAATCACCTGATAATAGGAATGTATTTTCGTTACCTTACCTTTTATATCTAGAGAGAGAGAGAGAGAGAGCAGTAAAATAAAAGGAGCTAATGGGAAACATATTCAGAGGAGGATGTGGGGACAAAAAAAGGAAATGAGGTGATATGCTGGGAAATGATTGACATCTGTGATTAGCATCTTAATAAACCTCACAACTATGTATGTGGTATGTTTGTTAAATGCTAAATGAATGAGTCAAGGGTGTATGGATGATCAAATTAGCCCCTGTTCATTGTTTTTTGATTACTGCTGATGAATGAGGCAGAATTTAAATATATTAAAAACATATTTAAATATATTCCGAAGTGTTATCCCTGATGAGAATTTAAGATTACATAATGTCAGATTACTGATTACACTGCAGTAACATTAAATGTGTATGTCTGATTAGTGATTAACTAATATCAAGCCATGATTACCTGACTGATATGAATTTTGTCGGACAAGTTTTTGTGAGTTTTGTTTGTGAGCCTTGAAAGTGAAGCAATGTTTAATTAGTATGACCCCTTGTGTGGTGTGTGTAGTCCAACCAAAGAGTGATGTTTCATATCAAATTGATTCGTTTTAATAGTTTTTAGATATACACAGAGACAAAACTTCCCAGTAATTCACCACAAAAAGCCAAGATTATACAAAAGTAAAAAAATAAATAAATAAATAAATAAATAAATAAATAAGGGTATTTTCTGCTTCTCCTAATTATCTCACGACCCCTTAAATTTATCTTGTGACCCTTTCGATGTCCCTACAGCCTGGTTAGGAATCGATGTTTTAAATAATACAAAATCTTAATTAAAACAAACCCAGCTGGTTGAAGTCATCTCACACTCCTATAAGTAGCTACACGTGGACTTTTTCAACTCCCAATAATAATACTCAGTCTGCTTACAGAGGTCAATATCAGGGCCAGTGCCAATCCAATGCATCCAAGTGCAAGTTGGGTGATAAACCTTGAGGCTACATCCATATGCTCTGTTTCTAACACAGAAACTGCTGATATTACCATATTTCTCATCACCCTTTTGAAGGAGACAAGAACAACAGTAATCCTATTGGGTGTTGTGACTGCTTGCTAAATTGACAGATGACTAGTAAACACACCAACGACACTCACATAAACAGTAGTTTTGTTTTTCTTCTTCAAACTCAGTTCTTCTCTGTGCAATCATTCCAGACCTCTCATCAAAATAATTACAGCCATTACTTTATTTTTCTCTGGATACCATTGACGTCATTCTTCCCCTCAGTCTGCTTCTACATCAGCATATTTCCTTCCTTCCTGTGTTTTTTCTCTGACTTTTATCTCTCGTTCTATTTTCATGCTTCTGTCTCTCATACATTTACATCCCCTGTTCCTTCTTTTTATTGATTCTGGTTTCTTACTTTCTTCTTGTTATTTCTCATCTCTTCAGGCCTCTGAGCACGTTTTCTTTTCCCAGAAACCTACAACAATAAAAGAAACAGAAAAAAACACCTTGGCTGTAAGTTTTTTTTTTCTTTCTTTCTCTCTTTCTTTCCCTCACAGTCGTCCGTCTTCCTGAACAATATTACAAAAGCAATTCCACACCAGTCAATAGGTTCCAGGATTGGCTCTCATCTGCTGTGTCCCATAGGGGCTGCCATATCATCAATACAGATTTATACTGTAGCTTGGTAGCTAATATACACAAATGCCAATATGCTGGCTCTCTCTAGCTGGTAAAAATACATGGAGCAATCTGGACCAATTTTATGAACAGTACTAAAAGATTGGCAGTGGAAAGCAAACAAGCCAGTGAGACAGAAGATGGGGAAAAGAGAAAGAGCGGGATAAATTAACCAAGTAGAGTTGCAGGCAGGCAGAAACAGAAGACAGATAGTCACAATCAGCTGTTTTAGAGGAACCGTCTATCTGGTCATCAACATTACAAGGGGCATGGCTAACATACTTCAAGTTGCAATGGCATCTTTGTTGTAGTGGCAGCAGGACTTTTTCAAGTCAAACTTTTTAAAACGTCATCATTCTCTAAACATTTCGTGACACATCTATATTATGCTTTTTGTCCCAGTCTAAATATCAAAATGTAGACAGTGTCATATCCAGAAACCGTGGTCTTGGGGAATCTAGGATCCCACCAATCAGCATCATATAGTATTAGATAATAATAATTTAAAAAAAGAAATCCTGACCAAAGTTCTGCTGCAAAGTAAGTGTAAATGTATAGAAGGCTAATATAAATAAACTAATCCAAATTTAGGTAAATAAGTTAGCAGTGAAGTACAATGCCAAATGTATTATAAATCTAAACAAATACAAATATAAACTGGTGTTTTTGTATGTATCAATACATACCTGGAAAAAATGAACATGTCTTTAAAAACTTGTGAATGAAGTTATGTCTACAGGCTTTTATTCCACTTTAAGGTTTTGTTTGAATCATCACTGAATTATGAGCAACATCTTCACAGCATGCTCAGGTTTCAAATTGCTTTACCTTTTCAGCGTTTAAGCCCAAACCGTGTTTTTCTTCGACTACGCATCTGACATAGAGAGATTAACCTCCCCGTGACCTTCATGTCATGGTCTGTTTTTATGTGTTACTTCCTATCTTCAAAATGTCATTTTCCTCTCTGGTAACAGAGGAAGCATTATTTTCATTTTGATGATAACACTGGAATACAGACCCCACAACTGTCCATTAGAAAGAGAAAGAGCACTGAGGATGTATCCAGCTGTGATGATAGCCTTGAATTGCGATTTACCTTTTACTAAGACACACACAGACAAACACACACACACACACGTGACAGGAACTTATTGACTTTCCAGACTGGGACCAGATGCTAGTAACGTGCTGGTGTGTGTGTGTGTTTATCATAGAGAGATTGTGTGTTGTGGGGGGCAGCTTAATGAGGCTTTGTAAACCAGGGGAGCCAGGAAGGGATAAGGTGTGTAGGTGTGTGTGTGTCTGTCTTTCTGTGAATGTGTGTGTGTGTGTAGGTGGTAGGGAGGACTCCCTTTGCAACAATATTACCTTGTCCAAATGGACCATTTTCAGAGATGTCTTTCTGACACACACACACACACACACACACACACATGCAGCCTTGCTCCTTAGATGCAGAGCTAACAACAGCAGGATCACAGTAGGAAAACATAACTCGGATCTGAAGCAGGAAAGGAGAACAGATGGAGGAAAACATTACACATACGCATCGCACACATACACACTTACACAAAACAGCGGTCCAATGACAGACACATAAACACAGGCGCACACACTGACCCCCTTCTGACTCCCTCACTGTTCAAGAACTTGCAGCCTTGTCACCACTTTTAGCTGATAGCATCCTTCTTGTGTACAGCTGTGTGTGTGTGTATACACCTGCATACAGCTGTCATTGTGCGGGTTACAAAGGCACCTTCTCACTGACGAGATACTTCCCATAGCCTCGCCATATGTGAGCTAATTTCAGCTCGGTGTCTCATAGCATGCGACGGTGTGTGTAATGTGTCATGTTGAATCACATGCAGATGTAGCTGTTATAGCTCCCTGTTTTTGCTATACTCTGAGGAAGCGTTTAGAAAAATCGACTTTGTTGCCTTTTGTTTAGCTGTGTATTATGTGCTGATACAGTTCATGTGCAGAGTCTGAGACTTTTCACTGAAAGATGTCTAAATTGTACTTTTTAATATATAAATCTAGTTGGACTGAATTCAAGAGTGCCTCTGGCGAAACAGCTGAAACGCCCTAAAGGGACAGAAAATATAAAATGCATTGTCTTCATTTCTTTTGTGGTTGTCGTACTGCTTTCAGTTAATAACTTTGGAGTCAGCACTAAAAGATACGGAGCCATACTTTGGCCCTAGTCTCTTGAACACTCAAATCTGTCCAAGAATATTAAATTCAACAAGTAAGGTATTTTGGTCATTAAGAGGATATTAACTACATGTGTTAAATACATTTGGCTGCAGTAGAGCTTAGTCAAAATACACTTTGCATGAGATGTTAGATGAACCAAATAAAAACACAAAGACATGACAGCAAGGTTTGTACAGTGTTTTTTTAAGCAGTATTAAATACAGTTTTAGGCACTTGGGTTCTGGGTGCTGTGGAACAAGCTTTAAACATGCTGAAATACAATGACCTATCATCATGTTGTGCAGTTGTTATGGAGTATATTAGCTTGAAGTTGTGTTTTAGGCCACCTGCCAAATGTTTCTGCTATTCACGTTCCTTTTAATTATGGTTTGGTTTCCACCAACTCGAAATGTTACATTATGTTCATTGGCTAATTGTGGATTTTGTCTGTCTGTTGTTTGGTATTCACAGGGTTTATCAGAAAACAGCTGCCATTTATGGCTGAAAACGGGAATGATGAGAAAAAAAGTAAAGATGCACCATTAAACCGAAGCAATGGGCCAACCTGAATGACTCTTTCTACTTCTGACCCATTGTTAATATTTGGAATATAGATTGCTGCAGCTTTAAGGTCTCTCCTTCGTGAAGACTTCAAGATCTCCCAGTGGCTGCCCAATGACTGAACTTACTGTTTTGGCATCCAGATAGTTAGAAAAGACTGGTTTTATCCTTCTTGGGGCACCTTGATTTTTTGTTTTTAGCTTCTCATTTCTTTCCTCTCATTTGTCTTCCATTCTGCCTCACTTTTCCATCCCTTCTTTGCCATCTCTCTCCGTCTCAGTCTCGCCACCATATTCATCTGTGTTTGCCAAAAAGGAATAGCTGAGCCTTAATGACAATGCGCATGTCTATGATAATGTGCACACAAGATAATTCAATGCTTCCAGTATGTGATGCAAGTGTGTGAGAATCAGAGAGAAAGTGTGTGTGTGTGTGTGTGTGTGTGTGTGTGTGTGTGTGTGTCATCCAGGCTGACCGATCACAAGGGTCCATGCAATGCTGATACCAAATCTAGCTTCACACACTTTCTCATAATTCCCTACTCTCTGTCTCTCCAAATACACCGCCACCTTTATCATCAGCGAAAATAAATAGCCTCACACTCCCCAGAAACACACTTACACACCACAAATCATTCTTGTGAGGACCGATCAGTGACTAACATTAATTCTGTAATGCTTTAACCACAAAGTACATTAATTACTTTACCCCAGCTTTAACCTAACCATAGCTGTAACCTGTAGGCTTCATATTAATCATGTGTGTTAAAGTGAAGACCAATAAAATCACACTTTAGAAAACTTCCCTGCCTCTAAAATCTGTCCTCACAAAGATAGAAGTAGGAAAAAGTGCATGCACACAGGCCTGGTGGGAATCATTTCTGTGTGTAATTTTTCCCCATTCACTGCCGGTGGAGAGGGCTGTTTGATTGGTTGCTGCAATGATAGATGCCTGGCCAGTTTTCTGATTACTACAATCTTCGATCTCCAGGGCCCAACATAATCAGAATAAATGTCCTCTACTATAGAGAGAATAAAGGTGTGTGTGTGTGTGTGTGTGTGTGTGAGAGAGAGAGAGAGAGAGAGAGAGAGAGAGAGAGAGAGAGAAACTGAGACAGACAGGTGGAGGAGAAAATAGGCATGAGTGTGTATTGTGACAGTGTGGTGCAAGTGTTTGTACAACAGTGAGTGACAGATGGTGTGTTAGGTGTATGTGTGCAGCATTGATGTAGCAGGACAAATTGATTTTAGTTTGTTTTGTGGTACTCTCCACCTCCCTTACTCTGTTTTTTTTCTTGACAGTCTGCTTTATGTCTTTTTAGCATTTTTTTTGTCTGATATTTAATGTTTTTTCTTTTCAAATCACAGCAGGTGATCGTGTTCATTCATGTGCTTATGAAGTACGTGAACTGCAAGATTGAGTGAAAAGTGTCAAGTCTGTGGTGAGCTGATAAAAGCATATTCAGTCATTTATCAATTAATACTATTCATCTTACAAATATGTCTTCACGGGAAAAGGGGAGGCAAAAAAATAGCTTGTCTATTTCTAAATCACTTGACAAATCTCAGGACAATGTGATTAAACAAGCAGTGGCTATGTTTTTCTTACAGTCTTACAATACAGGCTCTCTGTTTATTGTTGTTGTGCAGCTTCAGACTCATTTATCATGGGCCAGTCAATTTTGGTATCCTCTCAAAAACGATGCATGGTGATGTTCTGGAAATTGCTTGACTGTCAGCTATTTCTTCACGAGCATTGAAGGAGGCATCTAACCATGCCAGACAACATCTATCATTGGGAAAACTGATTTTCAAGCTGAAAACACACAACTTAAGACCCCTCATGTTCACCAAAAGCGGTTCTAAAACATTCTGAGAGGCATTCAAGAAGAAAAGAAAGGCGACCTTAGCCGTGTTCTGTTGTAACACTAAACATTAAAAACATTAGCATATGCATATCCCATTAATATATGCATGTCAAATTAGGCTGGGATAACCGAATAGCCAAATCTGTATCTTCAGTTACATAGTTCAGTTTAACTAAACTCATAAGTGCTGTTGTACAATCTTTGTCAGTACTAAAATCCACATTCTGGTGGGAGAGAATGCAGATGGGGAGCAATGATGTAATGGGCAACAGAACCAGAGCCAGGCAAGCAGGCAACCCTTATATTCATGTGTTATTTAATGCCCTCTCATTCTCTTGACAGAGATCTCTTTAAAGGAAGACTTATATAATTGTCAGGATACATACACACACAAACACTACTGACCCATCTTTTTTAGATTTCAATCAATTTCTTTCCACCATGAAGATCAATATGTATTAAATCAATATTCATTAGCCTTGAATTGACTGTGGTGTCAACCTACACATATTGAATTGGTCAAGATATTGGTGTGTCCCTCTTAACACCTCAGTATTTATGGTGTATATATGAATAAGAAACATCAGGAGTCCGTGGTTAAGATAAGAAAGGTGGCAGGTTTAAAAGTCTATTTTTTTTACGTTTATTAAAAAATGCAACAGTTTTGATTTAAATGTGCTTTATATAAAAAGGAATGCATAATGATCCAAGGGTATAGACCAGGGGTGGGCAAACTTTTTGACTTGTGGGCCACATTGGGTTCTAAAATTTGACAGAGGGGCCGGGCCAGGACCTCATAGCCTTTTAAAACTTTTGACACAAAACAGCAAAGATAAGACATACTGCATCATTTTGTGGGTTTTGTTGCTACTCTTTGGGGGCTAGCTCGCTGAGTTTTCATCGTACAATGATTAGACACATATCGTGTAAGATATATTTTTATTTTTTGGGTGTGGATAAGTTCGGCGGGCCGTATTGAAAAGCCTAACGGGCTGTATAGTTTGCCCATGTCTGGTATAGACATTAATGAAATACTTTATTTCATCAGGAAGATCATTCATCCACATCCACAACTTTGAAGCCCTAACAGTAAAGAAGGGGTTTAAAGGTAGGGACAAATATTCAGAGTCCAGGCTCAGACATAAAACCAATCAATGAATTCTTAATTTAAAATCAAACATTGTTGGTGTTGAGGCTGAAGCTGGCATGACATGTGCTTCTCGCCAAGACCTTTGGGAGCAGCATAAGGGATATATTATTGATTTCTCTATTATAGATTTTAACAACACAGACAATTTTTCAATAAAGGAAAAACATTAAGAGATAGGTAAAGTCTCTTTTCCCTCGAATTTGATTTGAATTTAAAACTTCATATTTTAACATATTTTTTAACAACTCACAGAGCATTTAAAGGTTTTAACAACTGAACTGTCCATCTCTTTAAAACATTCATGGGTTAAAGAGAGTAGGCACTAACATGCCCAGCTTGGTTGTTTCAACATTTTGAGTAGAAGTAGCAGCACAAGGCTGACATTGTTAGTCAGCAAAAAGATTTTACTAATATTGAGGCATAGTCACTGTAGCGAAATAAATAAAACCTGAAAATATGTTCCAGTTTGTGCTTTAAACATTAGCTATGGGACAAAGGTTCCTGGACTTTCTATACTTGCTGGAACTTCGCCTAGAGACCATGACACCATTCTTATCATGTAAACTTTATGGAGATGAAATGCTGTCTATGACAAATTTGTAATTATTTGTCTAAATTAAATGTAATACATCAGTGTATGTGTACGTGATATGTGTAATAATACAAGTTCTAAAACATACGTTGCTGTACTGGCATGTACACTAACACACACGCTTATCTCTTACTTGTTTCCCATCCATACTGCTTTCATTTTTCATGCAGTTATGAACACTCCCTCATACACATCAAATATGATAACAGCTGACTTCAGGCACACTGGGTTAATGAACATATCTAGCAGCAATAAGGAAACTTGGAAGTAAAATGGTCACGCCACAGTAGCCGGCAGTAAACGGATTCAGCTTCCATAATCACTGCTCCTTCTAGTGGATAGATAAAGTATTGCAACTGGTTCCCACATGCCATGCCTAGGGGATTTTGATGTGGCACTGCATTCACTGCATCATCAAGGGGGGATCACATATCAAGTGCAAAACAGGGATAAGTCTATAATTTTAGATGGCTGCTACTTTATGTGCCGCAGTGATGGCAGAGAGACACACAGCAGGAGAAGTCAAGGGAGGGGGGTGAGTGTATGTACAGTATAAAATAAACGTTTGTAATATTAGTGCATTGATCATCCCTGTTTGTGTCATGTGCACCATTCGGAGTGTGAAAGAGAGAAGAGGGTGTTCACGGGGACGTGTGTGAGCAGATGAAAGTGTGTAAGAGAGGGGACAAGTGTGTTTGCGGGTGTGTGTGTGTGTGTGTGACAGTGACTCTAATTGCTCTTCACCTCTACTTCAAAAGCTTTTAGCCTGGTCAGCACTCAGCCAATCAGAAGGTCCGCACAAAAGAGCCAGTCAGTGAACACAAGAGAGTCGAGGCAAGACTGTCTCTCAACTAACTGGATTACCTTCACACTTTCTCTGTCTACTGTGTCGAATAATGTGGTGCACGACTAAAATTAACTAAATGAAGCGGCAAGATAGTTACTCTCTATGATTTCTCCCCCATGTCTCCTGCCTGGAAGCCTGTACATGGTTTGGTTTCATTGTAGATTTTCTCTTTCCATTTTTATTTATTTATTTGGTATTCCTCTCACAGCTCCCTCTCCCTCTCCTCCTCCTTCTCCTTTCACAGCACTCATTTCATTTGCATTGATAAGTATGTTTCTCAATTTGGGAAATAAAGAATAAGTGTCTTAAACTGCCTCCCGCTATCTAGACACAGCTGTGAATAAGCCAGCTACAAAGCTGGAATAAATGCGTTTGCAATTACAGAGGAGAAAGGGAGAAAAAGAAGATAGAAAGCTTCAGCTGTCAGCAAGATATGTATGCGCCTCATCTCTTTCTCTCATTTGGAACAAATTCAAAGATGCCTCACTCTGTACCACTGTCAGAAAAAAAAATAAACAAAACCGCAACACACCTTATGATTTATTATACTTCGGGAAAAATAATAGATGAATATCAAAATAATATTTGTCCAATGACCTTTGAGTCAATCCATCTGTCTGTCTGTCACCTGTCACTGAAGAAATTCGAAAAGTGCAGCCAGTTAAAGCAACAGTACAGTTTCAACAACACACTTGAACACGCACTCGGCTTCTAGATATGGATACTGAATAGAAAGCCTCAGTTTCAAAGATTGCATGGTCCTTTTTTTCCCAGAGGACATTTTGACATGTCACAGAAGTAAAACCACCAGGTGTAAATAATTCAATTAATCATGGTTGAATTGAATTTAGCTGCTTCAATTTCCTGGTCCTGATATTGTGCATGCTCACTGTCACACTGACATGATTCATTTGAAGAGCTGAATATTTCGAGCGACGTTAGCGACATTCCAGTGGTAATATCACTCTCTCATTTGGCCCAGAATTTTGGTCCCAGACTATTGACTGGATGGCCATGAAATTTCGTAGACATTCACAGTCCTGAGAGGATGAATTCTCTGATTTTAGCACCACGAACAGGTTGGCAATTGTAATTCAAAGTTAAAGTCCTCTACCACTGTTGGATAGAACGCCTGCAAAACTAATAGACACATTATTTCTGCCTTTAGCTGATGATCTAGCAGCATCATTAGGACAAATTTTTTCATTTATTTGTTTATGACCACATATCTGCAAAACATGAAAACACGTTTTTCAGCCTCAGCTATACTTTGTGTTTAGCACTAATTTGCAAATCTTAGCATGATAATATGCTAAACTAACATGGTAAATTTCACTCAGGTTACCATTTGTCATTTCTGAAAAATGTCTTATGTCTTATGTAATATGAGCTGCTCTGCAGGTGACGTGCTGCAGATGAATGCAAAGAGCAAGTTAGAAGTATCCACTGCAGACTATACAGAGCAGCTTGTTTTCTCAGACTGTGAAACTCCTTAATTCATTCTGTGCACTCAACCATAAATAATAGTTTTTGTTGTGGTTGTTGTTGTTGTTGTGCCTTGCATTTAGCTGTACAAACCTGTTAAATGATAAATAAATTAGACTTGAACCTTAGTCACAGATGGACAGCAATGCCTGTGTTGTAATTAAATCCCTGATACCTAACTACAAATCATTTTACCAGTGGTACCTGCACCATGACGGTGAACATGGTAAACATACCTGCAGATGCTAAAACCTAAGTATTAGAAACTAGCAAGCACAACCTGAGAATACCTCTTTGAATACATTACTTTCAGTGGATGAAGTCAGTAGTCCTAAAGTAGAACCTAAACTTAGAGCTGGTTTCACTCAAATGTTTGAATACTTTATTCCTCCAAACTTTTAAATCGTTTCTGTGATTGACATTTTGCAACTGGAACTTAAAATAAAACCCAAATTATTTTTGTGTTACTAAGCAACAACCACACCAACCCACAAACTGTATGCACTCGCACACACTTTTTACAATGAAAGATTTTCTGTTCAGATGATCATTTTAAATCTTGCAGATGAAAACCATTTCAGTATCTCATAATCAGTTTCTAAATTCCTCCACAGCTGTGGGCTTTTACTCGATAACTATGAAGTGTACCTTTTTCCACTTTTCCAATTTATCCTTTGATAAAGTTGCCTTTCTAAAAGCTCATTTCCCCCCTCGATCTGACTGTTTCCTCTACAGGACTGGATTACCCATCTAACATCTCCACTCCTCTCTCCATCCACCTCTCTTTTTCTCCCTGGATCTTTACCTTGGTTCTCTCTTTCTCCACTCTCTCTCTTATTTTTCTCTTTCTGCATCATTTTTGGTTTCTCTGTCTCTCTTTTTTTGCCACCTCCAACTCTCTACTCATTAAGAAAGAGAGGAGGAAAAGAAGTGTACGAAGGAAAAAAGCAGTTGGTAGATCGGTGGGAAAGTTCAATTAAACTGCAGGCTGCAGGCTTTTGTGTGTGTGCGTGTGCGTGTGCGTGTGTGTGTGTGTGTGCGTGTGCGTCTGAGTGTGTGTGCGTGTGTGTGTGTGTGTGTGTGTGTGTGTGTGTGTGTGTGTATGCAATCTTGTGTGTTTATACGTGTGCATGCTTCAGTGGGACATGAGACATAGTGAGTGTGTGTGTGTGTGTGTGTGTGTGTGTACGTGTACGTGTACATGTGCACGTATTGAAATGGGTATATGAGCATGCTTTGCATCTTTGCTGGTGTGTACTTCAGTCTCAGCTCTCCAGGATTAGTTTTTCCTCCTTAATCAAGTGAGAGAGAAGCCCACAGGTAATTACAGCTTCTCTCCAAAAACAACAACTGGGCTTCTGCTTTCCTGTTGGACTCCATCACAGACAAATAAAGCCACAGTTAACTACAATTCTAAAGGACAAACAAAGTCACCAAGTTATTTTTATCATCCTGCAGCATGATAAAATGAATGAATGAAAATGAACTGGGCAGAAATTAGTGTTTCACATGCAGGAGGTTGTGATCTTTCTCATCAGTTTAATATATCAAACCTGCTGGTGATTAAACATGCACCTCTCTAGTGAGTAATACTTTAAAAGGCTTGTATATTTTCAAAAGTAAATTAGACAAAGAACTGGTTGAGTCCTCTCTCTGACTCCCACTCAATATTTAAAAGGCACTAAATCCTAATTTCTTAATCAACTTTGTACAATTAGTGGGCTCCTATATGAATTTAGAAGTTAGAACGGGTAATGAGAGAAATTTCTGCTTGTGCTGTTTTCTCTTAGCTTTTCTCTCAATTTAAAAGTTTATAGGGCTCAACTGGAAATAGGTAATGTCATGCACTCGAGTGCAGTAAGAGCTATGGGACAATATTTGAATCAACATGTTAATTAACAGCACAGCAGTGACAAACCAATGAAGCAGATTAGCTGAGATTTTGTCTGTTAACTTTGGTTTGAGGATTTATGTAGTCATGAATATTTAATGATATAAATACAGTAAATTTTGACCAAATGTCCCCATTGTTTCCTTTAGTGGAAGGGAGGCTAACACCCAGGCAAAGGGGTAGAGTCTATAAACATATAATAACATAGATTCCAGTCACCTGCATGTCTTGTCATGTCGGCAAGGTCCATTATGTATTCTTACATTGCACATATCTGGTAAAATTGAGTTATGTAAAGTTTTCTTTGTTACATTGATGTGCTTCTGTTTCTTTTAGTTTTTCAACAAAGATACTGTTAGAGGTGCCAGCCAGTGTTTTTCACTGATTTATTAGATATTAGTTTGATTTGTGTGTAGTGGTTTTAGTAATAATTTGCCTGCCTATATGTAATGATACCCTCTATTTTTTTATTGAATCTGGTTCTGATTCAGTGAACTGCGTGGCTGCACCTTCAGCTGCATATTTTGTTATGGAGGAGCAAGATTGACCATGATGTGTCTGTGAGACAGAAGCCAGACACACACAATGGATTATCCTTAATTTCAGAGCATCTGTGGCCACCTGGGTGTACTTGCAAAAATATTTTTATGTAAAACTTGAGTTTATATTTAATAAGAACCCTATCCTTGGATCATCAAGCAGCCTGTGTTTATCTGTCTTGTATCCCTCCAAAGACTTTCATAAGCTTATCTGTTGTCAGTAATTAGCAGCTAATATATGATGAAAGAAGAGCAGCTAATACCTCATTTTCCCAGTGCACTGGCTTTAACATGCAACAATCAATGGGGAGGGAGGGGTTGGACATGCATAGGCTGGTGTTTTCTCAAAGACAGTTCTTTTCAGACATGGTAATTATTGTAGACCTGCCATTAGTCCTGCATTTAGCCCCTCTGATTATGATCCCAAAACCGCCATATCACTAAATGTATATCCTCTTTCCGAGAAAGTGGAATCAGAGTATCCATTTTGTTGAATCCAATACTTGTTTCAAATGACCATTCAATGCAGCATTTCTAATTTGGTAATTTCTTTTGAATCATGTTTTTATCCAGGGAACGTTGACTAGTCTGTTTTTTCTCAACAGTACTAGACAAAAACAGGAAATCTTTAACTCACTTATTAGATTCACACCTGAGGTCGTCTTGTAATGTGTATGGCTGTGGTAACACAAACCCTAACAGTAATTGGCCTCAAGTTTTTGGTAAACATGAAAACGCTACTCATTCACCCTTGCAGGCAGATTTCTCCAGCTGTACACAAGTTTATCTTGTCCATGAAAGATGATTTATGTATATTCATCAGCTACAAAACGGCTCACCAGGAGGCACAGAGAGGATTCACTGAAGTATCCTTCAGCAGGACATATGCCTGCTTTCATGGTGTCTTGAACTTAAGTCTTCCAAGTGAAGGTCAGCCCCCTTAATCATTCCCTCCACTGTAAATCCCGATCATGGAAGGATTAGAATTGGAAACCCCCATGAGATATGTAACTAGACCAATGACAGGTGAGAAAGGGTCAAGCAGTGAACTATGTGAAAGGACAAGGTTAACTTTGTACTTATGTTTGAAGTATGGAAAAGGTTATACTGCATACTACAGTGGCCAGGACAACTCAACGCATTGCAATTTAAAATGTCCAGTGTGTAACATTTAGGGAGCATAATTTGCAAAATGTGGCAGAAATTAATTATAATATTCATACCTATGTTTTTATTATTGTATAATAGCCTGAAAATGAGAATATGTTTTTGTTGTCCAGAATGGACAAATCAAATATTGGCTCTAGATACGACCTGAGTCAAGGAGTTTCAGTTGGTTGCAATCTGCAACATCAATTTGACAAAACATAAGCAAACCCAGCTTGAACACACTTGTTGACATGGGTTTGACTCGTGAAGTTATTGAAGTCAGGTCCATGTATCATCTGGTAATTGTTCCTGGAATGCACTGAGGAGACAACAATGCTTTTTGACAAGCTTACATCATACAGCAGGATCTTGCGGTCACTGCGGTCAAAGCGGTTTCATTAGTAATACCTGTAAAATAATGACTTGGTGAGAGAATACAGTGACCAACTCTGGATGTGTTTTCAAAATGTAAGTTCTGTTTGACCCAGAGTGCAACATCAATGATGATGAGTGTCGCTCATCCTTCATCAGTGAAGATGAGGAATGTGATACTATTTGATGTTTAACTGTTTAAACATCAGAGCTGAGGTTAACTAGCCAATCTATTTGATTATATTCTGGCAATTAATAAGCCCATTTGGACATTTTGTCTCATTTCTTTGTTCGTTTTCTCAGTTTGTTCCGTATGCAGATAAGTATAAAACTTTTATGTAGATAAATATAAAACAATATAAAACTATATACTGTATACAACTCTGTATTGACGCTAGGTCAATTTCTCACAAAGGAGAAAGCTGTAACATTAAAATGATATTTTAGAAATAAACTAAACTTTTGAAAGTTTTTCATTCCCATGAGGCAGAGCTTCGACACAGTAATCAGCTTCAGCTGAGGGGAGACGATAATTATTAGCAGGCTAGATGAGGCAGATACTTGTGTGTGTGTGTTTTTTTGTGTAGAACCGAGCTTCTGGCTCGCTCCCATTGACAGAAAATGAATGAGCTCTTTCAAGTTGGTTACAGTTTTTATTGATATCAACTAATGAGGTGAAATATAACAAGCAGACGCAGCAAAAGTTTGTGCAAATTGGGAAGTCAGTTTTTAGCAAAAAAATGTGCTACTGATTCGTCTAACCATTATTTGTCAGAACAATTTGAGAAACAGCATTGCAGTCTCTTCTGTACACTGCAATTCATACATAAACAACCTTTCCAGACATTTAGACTTATTTCAGTTTCGGTTGGATTCAGTTTGGATTTGACTGGATGAGTTATTTTAAGAACAAAGACATTTATGAGTTACTGTTTTCATCCTGCTGCACAGTCGTCAGAGTTATTCTTTTCTTTACATGCACACTGGCACATAAAAACCATGTTAGCATTCCAGTCGATGGCTAAGAATTTAGATTTCTCCAGCAGAAATTTGGGTCAGGTTATTGACAAAACCAATTAATTAATAAAGAATTGCCTCTTCACAAAGCACTTTAACATAGCCACAGAATGAAAAGAAACATGTCCCTACCTATATTGTTCAGTTCAGCAGCAGTAGGGCATATGCTCTCATTTAAACCTCTACACTAATCAACACATCGCTTTCTACATTGAGCATGTAGTGTGTGTGTGTGCGTGTACGTGTGTGTGTGTGTGTGTGTGTGTGTGGTGTGGTGTGCTATGCTTGCTCATAACCTTGTTAGCTCCTATAGTCAAACCACTGGACCACTTTGATTTATGAGTAGTGTGGTGTAAAATAATGGCATGGTTCTAAAATTAGGGTTAGGGTTAGGAAGTGCTGCACGCTGTATCTTTGTCTTTCTTTCTTACTTACTGTGAAAAGGGAGCAGGCCGCTGCCCTTAGACATCAAGACTTTTTACAGTAAAGACACAATTACATTTTTATTTTCATAATTTTTCCTCAGCACCTACTGTAAGTTGCATGCTTTTGCTCTTTTTTCTTTCTCAACTAATGGCTTAACTTTTTGTTATTTAGGTTAAGTTCAAATCAGTATTTTCCAAAATATCAAAAACTCTCAAACAACCACAGTTGTCTCTGGACTAACAGCCCATTACTGCCAAGTTGTTCCACTCAGCCTGCTTGTAGTCCACGCTGAAGAAGGCAGGGTTCAGCACAGACTGTGACCTTGCAGGAGAACAGCGCTGGAAAACTGCAGGATTGGAAGCAGAGATCAGTACAAGGTCATGCCTTTTGACTCAGCAGACTGTGAATGGCGTTCATGCCATGCTCCCGAGCACAGTCGATGTACAAGCTGCTGCAGCAGGCCAGTCTATCTATTGAGATTCTAAATAGCCCTCAGTTTGGAGCGTTCAGACAAAGTGAAGAAGAAAGCACCACATCCACATGTCAGTGAAGGTTAACCACCAGGCTGCTCTGAGGGGGATCAAGCCACCTGGGTATTCAGGGAGTTTGGAGCCACACATCTCTCTGAGGAGGCTGCATAAAGCTTCCAAATGATGCAGCATGTTGCTGATGTACATTTGAGGGTGAGTCAGGAGGTCATCAGTATCACATTGAACAGCTATGAGACACACCTTGACCCCATCACAGGGAAGGATTGTTTGCTCTGCAGGGAGGCCGAAAGGGTACAACATTTGCCCTTAAACTCTGGGCATTGGAAGGGCTTGCAGGAGGCATTTGTGACCATTACTTTCTCCTGTCTGTTGTAGAGTTAACAAAGTACACACAGGTGGAGAGTTATGAAGTTGGTCACATGGAAAACTTAGGAAAACAAGGAGCATATGGTCAGTAGGATTTTATCATTATTTTATTTTATCCTAATTTTGACTTGTTACATGTGTAAATTTAAATCAAAGTGAAGGTCTTTTTGTGGCAAAGTATATATTTAGTTATATTGAAAATATTGAAAATAAAAACCCATAAAAAAACATTTATATATAAATAATATACATTTAAATACAAGATTTATCGTATAACTCTATTGTATTGTATGACTAGAAAGGGACTTAAACTATGAAAACCTAGCATTAGGGGTAGAAAAAGGCTTGTATTTAGAAGACCGAAAACTTCTTTTGGCTGTATTTTGTGAAAAAAATATTGTTTCTCTATTAACCCTCTTACTTTCAAACTATATCTTGGTGTAAAGAAGGGAAAACCATGATTCCTTAAAGTCCATGTAAAGTAAGAATAAATATGTGTTCTGAATTTGTCAGACCAAAGAAGAAAGTGTTATTAACCACACAGGCAATACATTGAATGATTAAAAGAGTTCAGAAAATGACATGACTAACTTTGAAACACTGAGTGAGATGAATTAATGTCTATCTCTCTGCTAGGGGTGCAGGGGTATGCTCAGGGTGGCCTCAGTGTGTCATCAAGCCATGCTTTAGGACCGCCCAAAACATCCTGGACTGAAAAACTCCAGCAACTATTTTCCAACATATTTAATGTTTTTTAAAATAAATCTCAGAACTGCTTTTACACAGACTTTTACAAAATTTCACCAAAGTTCAGCAGCAGTTATCTAGAAAAAAAACTCCTTGAAAGCTTGAAAGCTTGATAGAGTCTGACTCGCAGCTAAAATCACTTTCTAATGGTGTCATTATTTTAGAAACTTCATCTTCGATTAAGCTGTCTCACTTGGATTGACATGCTCAAATTGAAATTATCGTAAGTTGATAGAAATGTATAATAAGCTCCACCTCAGCGGTGTGACCTCAGCAATGACTCCCACAGACATAAGAACAGTTAAAACTAGTTCTCACTCGCTCACTCTCTCAAAGACAATATTTCACATTATTTCGCTTTCAATATAACCCCATGTTACTCCAACCAAAGCACTGTCTGGCATCTGTGTCTGTTAATAGGGTCATTAATATTCATATCTTCACAGAGATGAGATGAGAAACACACTGGAGAGGGCACGTTCGCACAAAAAGAAAGTACACACACTCCACAAAGAGAAATCAGTTGGCTGCTCAAATATAATTACTTGACTGCTGGCTGCCATTAAAGACGATGCCTCGATAGATTGTTTTTGTCTTCCTCTCCGTGTTTCTATCTTTTCTCAGTATTTCTCTTGATTTTTTTTTCCCAGTCACTGAATGTTTTCTCCTTCTCTCTTGTTTCTCCACCATCTGTCTTATCTGAAACATCGCTTGGCAGCTGCAAATATGCTGATTTGATTCAGTTTACAAGTGTTTTATTGATATAATTTTTCATATCAACTCACTCTTGAACCTGAACTGAATTATAAAGTACGGTTGTGTCTCTGCCATAAAACATTAGTGTTCAAACTAAGAAACCTTGATAAAGGCCATGAGAGACAAAACATGCCATTTATTTTCACTTAAGCTGCTTCCAAGTAAATAAATTCTATTTGTTGGTATAACACAACTTTGACAGTTTTATACTGCCAAAGTCTATAACTTTGGCAACCTCTGGAGTCCTTCAGGGGTTGTGTTTTACATGAGATATCAAAGAAGCAACTGCCAATTATAGCTAACTGAAATTCTTGACCTTACAAAAGGTAGATGACAAAACAATTTCACCACAAGGTCAAGGTGCTGTTCTTGAGCTTCAGATTGTAACCACCACTCCTCCCTCCAGCAAAACAATTTGTTGACTGACAAAAAATACTTTTGCCATAACAATATGTTGAGTCATCCAGCTACAGGCCGCTGTATTGGACAATGAACAAAGTGTAAATACACATTCCTGGTATATGAGGGGCCGTTCAAGACGTTATTCATTCTGGCCCTCTCACACACATATATTCTTCCTCTCACATATATATATATATATATTCTCAACAGACAAAAATATATGTGTGTGAATGAATAATGTCTTGAACGGCCCCTCATGCTGGTAGGTGCGTTGTAACATGAACAATGTATTGTGGTTGTGATCACTTTAAAGAGTTGTTAACTCCTGCCTCATATACAGTAATGAAGCACTGTGCAGTGTTTCTGGTGTTTATCAAAATTATGGATCTGTTATTGAATTTGGTCTTCTTGAATAGTATTACCAGTACCATTTTAGTTAGTTTTGAAATCCAGATTGAACTTGTATCCAACAAATCCTCAAAATTAAAATAAAGTGCAACAGCACAAGACAAGAAATACTTAAATAACCAAAACACCAAAATGAAACAACAGTCTTATTTTGCAAAATTTAAGTAATTAAAATAAACGTTTTGTTGTTAATGACAAATCATAATTGTTTATCTTCTTGAGTCCCTCTAAATTAATAAAGTTAAATTAAATTAAATTAAATTAAATTAATGTTTTTTCAGTGTAATTTTAGAAGCATAATTTCTTGTCATAATTAGTATAATTAATATCTCGTGGTTAGAGCCTTGTTTTCATTAGTTTCACAAGAATTCTACACAAAACAGAAATGAAGGTAAACATTTTAAGGTAACGCCACCCACTCGGGTGAACTGAAGAAGCTTCACTAACTCCAATCTGTGTCATTTTTCATCTGTTAAAATATTAATTATTAGTAATTCAGGCATGACACGAGCACCACACTTTAAACCTTTATAGTGACTGGATTATGATATTGGATGGTTAATTGATTCATTGATGTGTGTTTAACATACTATTCAGTATTTAGATATTTAGCTATTCAGTATATTCGGGTAAAGTGGATAGATTAAATTTTGCAGGATAACAGGTGGCCCTTTTGCTTTGGCAGACTGAAGGATAAATGGCACCCCCATGCACTTAATTATGAGACGACACAGTCCTCATTTTGGTTGCCCTCATCGCTTTGATCCTTGGATAGAATCTGCAAAACTGTTCACTGTGTTCATGTGTGTTCATTTGTTTGTATATGCATACAAATGTAAGACTATATTCTCACGTTTGTGCATTCATGCATGGACATGTAGGTGTGTGTGAGCGTTTGTGTGTTTGCATAGGGATCTCACACTGATTTCCTCTTGTCTAAACATGGCGACTATTTACCCTAGAAGATTGGACACCACTGTCAGTCCTGGTCATCATGACACACTGAAAGAGAGAGAGAGAGAGAGAGAGAGAGAGAGAGAGAGAGAGAGTGTGTGTGTGTGTGTGTGTGTGTGTGTGGACTGCAAATTGGTGAGTGACAGTATTTTACACTGTGGTATTCCTACCTTTACTTAAGACAAGTGTGTGTGTGTTCGTGTCAGGGGGGTTGGTGAACATAGTGAGATAAACTGAGATCAAGAAATAATTGATTGAAAAGAATAATTGATGGAATTAATTAATATTGTAGGAGACATTTTTATCCTTGTCTTTGGTCATAAAAAAGTTGTGTGTAAGCAGACAGCTGGCCAGTGTTTTTGAAATTATGACTGGTTGAATTGTTTTTGTGTTGGCCTCAAAAACCTTTTCCCAAGTGGATTTGCAGTGTTTGTAATTAAATGCTTCAAGTATTCCATTACAGGCTGACACGATCCACCAAAACAATAAGGGATTTCTTTCTGTACACTACTATTTCACTTAGTGTTTTCTAGTTTTAATGGTTGTTCAAATACCTGGAGGTTTGAATCAAAAAGTCAGAGTGGTTCAAATATTTGACATTTTCAGACAGATATCTGCCCACAGCTGACTCGGACAGAAATAATCTCTCTTTCTAACACAGTCCAATGTTTTGTTTTTGTTTTTTTTTTTTAGATCTGTTGCAGCACAATATTAACACCATTAGTCATTTTAGATTTTTGAATGATGAATAAACAATAGAGCAATCTATAGAGTATTTTCCAGCTGGAAGGGCTCTTCAAACCTCTATGCCAAATCTGACCTGTCAGAGCCAAGTTGTCTCGATTTTTTGGGTGACGCTGTGCAGCTTAAGAAGGTTATCTTGTTCACTTAAAAGACATTAAAAAAGAAAATATTGTCAAGGTAGCCTGGACAGTAAGAGGACACTGTCTAGAGAGACTTTATTAAGAAAATGAACCAGAAACAATTAAAGTGAAAGAGACACCCGCCCCATTCCCCAGTGTAAATTCTATACTTCCTTCACCCAACTTAACGTGATGTCTAATGTCAGAATGAATGAA
This sequence comes from Larimichthys crocea, assembly GCF_000972845.2. Classification (NCBI taxonomy): domain Eukaryota; kingdom Metazoa; phylum Chordata; class Actinopteri; family Sciaenidae; genus Larimichthys; species Larimichthys crocea. The sequence goes on along the minus strand of NC_040013.1, from coordinate 34,555,941 downwards.
AACAGCAAAGTGAATGTGTGTTGCTTTGATCTATGTTTAAAAATATGAAATGGACTATAGACGTGAAATTTTAAAGGTACACTTTAGAAGTACGCAGCATTAAAAAAACAAACTGTTAAAACCAAAACAATGAGCTGGAAGATGATAAAACTCTCTCCAGAGCCAGGGGAAATTATATATTTGGAATATAATTTCAGATCAATTGTTAATATGTTGATTAGCAGAGCTTTAAGCTTCAATAGATAATCAAATCAGAGCCTGGTAAATTTTATTTGACTTGCAGGTCCTCGTGGAAATTCAGTACACTTAAATACATTACAGGGGAACTGTACCTGTACACAGAACAAACTCCATAGGGTTCAAAGTCACTAGTCTCTAGAAACATGTTTTGTCTTAAGGAGGAAAGGTTGAGCATTTATTTCACTGGCTTAACTCTGGGGATCCATGATAGTCTGGATGTCAAGACCTCCAAATTGGCTTTTAGGACAAAGAGTGGGGGAGAGTGATGGAGACAGAGATCATTGTAGTGTTTCCTGTGGGTGGTGAAAGTAAGAAATGTGTGTAGACATAGATGGAAGGGAAAAAAGAGTTTTAAAAGCTTTCTTAAAGAGAGGGAATAAGATACAAAGAAAGAAAAAGTGAGAGAGAAATAGAGTTGAAGTATTTCCTCAGGGGTGAGAACTGTCTTTTAGATGACTGTTTGAAGATTGTGAATCCATTCTCTATGGATATTTATCATTTCCCTGTGGATGTGCATTCTCAACCAGCAGCCATTCATCAAGGTAGACAGACAGGGAGAATGGCAGGGTGTGGCTGCCGGGCAGAAAGATAGAGAAACAGGGAGAAGAGAAGCGTACTATTTGGACAGTGTATAAGTAATTGTTAACACAGGACATCTGCAATATAATGGATAATTTGCATGAGATAAGAGCTTTCTGTAATTACTGTCACAAATTACAGAGATGGGAGCTTGGACTGCTCCAATTCCATCACACCAAAAAAAAAAAAAAAATGTAAGAAACATCATGCATTGCATGAATTCAATGAATAAGAATGATGTGACTGAGCAATAATGATACGGCATGGCTGCAAAAGAAAATTCACATCACTTGACAGCTTGAGGTGGCTGTATGATTGCAGAGGAGGAGGGTTAAACAAGACGGTCTGCACCCATGTGGTTCTGATACTTTACACAGGCACAGTGTTGCTTTGAGACAAATATTAAAGGTAGCATGCTAACATGCTCACAATGACAATAATAACATGTCTTTCTCTTCTTTCTCATGTATGTCAGATTACCAATGGGACCAATAAATTCCTGATTGTCTGAGTGCTATGAATGTCTGTACATAATCCATCGAGTAAAGGTGGAAATATTTCCACGGATAAACAAAAACTTTGGATTGCTAGTGTAACCGGGGGAGCAGTCAGGTGATCACCCAAGTGTGAAGGATTCATCATCTGGAGACTGAATGTTTGTATAAAGTTTCATCTCAATCCATAATGAGACCATCATCATTGGTGATTGATTGGTTGAAACCAGAGCCATCATTAAATACTATGCATGTTCAATATGATACATATTCATAATATTTGCATTTAATTACTCTGAACAGAGACTGATATAAGACAGAAAATACATATAGAGTAGTATATAAAGAAAGCAGAATAAAAAGACAAATGAAAAGAAAAACGGTTACATGAGGACACTGAAGATGACTATCGGTATCAGGTTTTTCATAAAAGAACAGACTCGGTTGGGATTGATGGTCAGCAAGTATTATCTGGCAGTATAGAGATGGGTTTAGAGATTTAATCTTACTCAACTTAATTGAATAGCCAGCACAATCATATTGAACATGCTTTAAATGTATTATCTGCTACGTACAGCCTCCTGCACAATATGTAGAGCTGGCATACCAAGGTATCTCAGGAGTCGCTGTGCCATGGGAGTGAGTGAGGAAAAAGCAGGTCCTAATATCAGAAACATTTTAGGAGTGAGGAAGATACTTTCAATGTGTTTACAGCTGAGGAACCAGCAAATCTGTGGTTTTTGTGTGTGATGCAATACATTTTTTTAAATCTGATAGGATTCTGCTACTCAGAGTTTCTCAGCAGCCTTTGGCAGAAGAAGAAGAAGAAAACAAGAATGGACTAGTTGATAGAAAAGGGCAGAAGGGACAGAGTGTAATGCTCCCTGAAAATATTCTGGATTTGTTGTCTTTTTGTTACTTTTCAGCTGGCAAAGACAATTTTAAACCTTTGGATGTTTGCAGCCTCTCTAAATGTTTAATCTTTCAAAATAAGACATCCACCATGTGAGTAATTAATACAGACATGGACAAATTTGTGTGTGTTTTCTGTCTTTTTGCATATCTCGTCCACTCCCCTTGTCTGGCATGTGTTTACTGAGGCTGGAAGGGAGAGGTAATTAAAAAAATTGTTCAAGGACAAGAGAAACAGGTTGAGGGAAGTGTCATTTTGGACAAGAAACATAATGTTCATAACTAAGCGGAAAACCAAAAAAGAAAATTGTAAGTGGGGAGATGTCCGAGACAGCCCATTTTAAGAAAATTGTATAAGAACCAACTGACAGAGCTCCTCAGGAGAGCCTTTTCTCTGTAACCCCTTTATAGATTAATAAATTCAACTTAAACTTTGATACTTTGAATCCAGTCTTCCTTATTCAAGAGTTTTTTTTTTCCTTTAAAAACTGTAACATTGTGTTAGTGCTTGTTAACAGAGCTGATCTGTGTGGCGTTTATTGTAATGTAACATTGTCAATTAATCACACTAACAAAATATAAAATGATTTTTGCACTTCCTGATCTATTGCTCCAACAGGTCTTCGTACCACACTTCATTATTTTTAACTGTACCAGAGGCAATGGGCCCACACCAGTGGAGTGTGTTTATAATGCAGGATCATTTTAGGTTTGAATGGCAGATGAGACAACACTTTTCCCAAGGCTTGTTGCCATCTTAGAGTGGCACTTGATTATGCACTTAGTGCTGATATGTATCTCTAGCTATTTTAAGGTAGGGGTATGATAAAGCCCTGTGTCCAAAGATGGATATATACCCCTATATGGACACCACCACTTCATGGCATGTTTGTTTGACTTTGGAAATTATTGCCACCATTTGTTGGGAAGGGTTGGTTATAACCGAATCAATCAGCGTATCGTCTCCTCCTCACGTTTCTTACATTCTCCATCTCTTTCCATCATTTTGTCTCTTCTGTCCCTCAATCTCCCTCTCTCCATCTGTTGCGTTCTCCCTGCCCCCCACCTCCATCTGTCTCAGAGGAGGTTCCACTAACAGGGTACTTGACAGGAGAGAAGAGTGCAGGGAGAGTGGCCTTTTTCTAGCAAGTCAGCTAGTCATCCAAGGCTAATTAAATATCACTTCTGAGTGCTCAAGTCCCTCTCTCTCCTGTCTCTTGCTGTCTCTCTCGCTCTCATTCTTAAAGTGGGTGCTTTTCCTGAACTGAATTAGCACTCTTTCCTCCTTCTCTCTTACCATGCTTTCTTTCTCTCACTCTCTCTATCCCTTGTTTCTAGTCATCGCCTTGGGCTCCTTACACTCAAATTAACCTTTCGCAATAAAAATCACACAGGGGAGCAGTAGCCAGACAGGTGCATAGGCATGTGTATGTGTGTGTGTGTGTGCGAAATTTCGAGATATAGGGAGAGAAGGAGGTGTGTGTGTGTGTGTCTACAGGGTCAACCTAAGCCCCTGTCCATGTAATTGTGAATTAGAGTCTTAAATGAGCTCCACTTCCCAGAGCTGTTCAAGACCCAGGGTGGAGGGGAGGTGGAAACAAAGGAAAAACAGGAGATGGGAAGTAGGAGTAGAGAGGAATTGGGGAAAAGACAAAAGAAGAGACACAAATGGTGGGAAACTGCAAGGTAAAGGAAAGGAGGGAAACACATTTATACATATGAGAGATAAGTATGTTTGAGTCCTTGAAGTCAGTTCATGATGTTGTCGTCAACTCACTTTTTTGGGGGGGGGTCTTGCAAAAGTTGCTCTCATTAACAACATTTGACATTGCTCCCATGTAAACTTGCTTCACATGTTGCATACGTCGTTGTCATGTCTGTTAAAAATAAATTAACACAGGCGCAACGTTCTGATCCATGCAGGGTTTGCTGCCACCTTCTGCTAACGAATACATGTGCCAGTGTTAATGGGTTGGAAGCTGGCGAGGGATTATATTCTTGTTACTGCACTACTAATTTACTGTATGCTGATCGGTCAAATACCTGCACTAGGAAGAGTTGAATCTTGGAGGTAAATAATGTGAGTTCTGTGATGACCTGGGCCAATAGTACACCCACCAGTGACAAGGAAACACAAGGAATATATACATGGACTTTCCAAACTAAGAGAAAATTGAGGGGAAAGTAAACTAATCTATTGCCTGTGCACCACTAAGAGAGACCAGTGCATTGGAGTTGCATAGTGTTCACCAGTAACTTTTATAGTTAAGGTATGTTCCAACTTGTACTGCTAAAATCTCTATTCCTGTCCCACCTTAGATCCATTGAAGGAATCAAGGCCACGGCCCACTCAGCAGCCCCAGACAATTAATAAAATCCTGTACATTCAAATTTCAACAGTCAGAAGAAACTTTCAAAATGAGGTGACTCTGTGGTAGCACTGGTAGGGAGAGCGAAGCAAGCTTGCCTCCAGGGCTGAAAATTAAGCTTTCCCACTTAAAAATGTTACATACTACTGACAGGCTGTGTCCAACAGGCTGAACACCACACTGTCAGCCTGTTGGACACAGCAGTCAAGAGTGGGCGGCTAGAAATTAGACCATCCAATTTCAAAGTGTTGGAGATGAGGAGAGGCAAGGGGAGCAGAAGGAATGTACAAGAGGACAGAAGGGGCAAGAGCGTCGAGTGGAGTGAATTTCTAAAATGTGGACTTCTTGACTCTTTGGCTTCTTGGCTCCCTGTTGCGTCTCAAATAGAATATGACTCGCATGAAGGGAAAATAATTTAACTGAGAAGTTTTTTGAAGAAAGATTACATTCCAGCAATACTCTTATCACCCTATGCCTTTAAAGCGCTAGCCAATTTGGCTAGAAACACATTTCCCAAGCTAGATTTCTTTGAGCTTCTATCGCCTGCAAGCTATGAGCACACCTGTTTCCATTACAGTTTACATATTGCCAAACAGTAAAACTGGACTAGAATGGAGTATAGCCTCAAGAAGTGTCAACATATTCAGAAAAAAATAATTAATTAGTTAATAAGTTTAATTTCAAATTATATTGACGGGCCAGTCAGTCAACTTGTGTGTTGAGTACAATGAAGACATGTCTGCTGCAATCACGAAAGTTTCGAGCATTCTAGGTACAATGTAAAATAATCTTAACCATGAACCAGAGAACAAATCACTCATATGTAAATAAAAACTCACTCAGATTTATTGAACAATTATTGTGTGTGTGTGTGTGTGTGTGTGCTTCTGTTTCTTCTTCTGAGTTAGGTGAAGCAATTATTGACGGACATGATTGAAAGATTCAGGGAGGAAAACATGGAAGGAAACACAGAGAATGACGATGGTTAAGTTAGTTTACTAGTCTATAATTTGTGTGCAAAACAAAATAACCACCCAATGCTTTCAAATCTGCTACTGAATCTCAATCCAAATATAAAGCACCATACAAAAAATATAAATTTGCATATGCCTGTCTGCCTTTAATTGGCTGCCTGTATCTACAGATGCAGCAACTTAAAAGTTCCCGTGTTTCCGTGACGGGGCCGTGTACATGATGTCTCTCTTTTGCTTTAATTGAGTAGCACCCTGTTTCTTTCTGTCCTCTTGTGTCTCTCTTCATCAAGTGAGAAATTCTAATGTACAGATATGAGTGTTGGTTTGGTGTGTGTATGAGAGAGAGAGAGAGACAGAGAGACAGAGAGAAAGTCATGTTGGGCACACAGATGGGAGAGCAGAGGATGATTAGAGTAGTATTACATTGTCACTGGGTTGGCACAGACTGCTTTAATTACCAAATGCAGCAAATGCACACAGACATTTCTTGTTACACACATATTTACACAAACAGACACGCTGAAACACAAATTCATGCACAATGCATTGAAACACATCCATGCAAAAACACATATACACACAGCATGAATGCATATCGTATACAGATAACACAAGAATTAATACCCAAAATTAAGTTAAACCTCAAAACCAAGTGTTTTTCAATTATCCAGTCCATCACAGCCAGGATCGGCATACTGTACTACACTATAGTATAGTCGAATTATCCTTTCTTTATTCAAGAGCGTAGATTTTCAGTTTCAGCATGATTTCTCCTTCTCCTGCTCAGATTTATTCTCCTCGTGCTCACATTTTGTGCTCGCACTCAAAAATCACATGCTTGCGCTCACATTTCTTCTTCTTGGACACAAACATTTCGCTCGCACTCAAACTCTCAAACTCTTTGAATCGTAATGCAATCTCAACATTTGTCATGCAGTCCGATCCATCATACAGCTACAATATGTTGCTGAAATACAGCATTGACACTCACAGTATAAACAGCTTGATTGAAATAAATGCCTGCTGTTTATATTGTGTGTGTCATTTTTTTGTTGTCTCACTCAGAACACTTTATATTACATTACTGAGGTCATAAAACTGTATTAAAATTTAAAATTTTATTTGCTCTGCAGACACTTTGATATTTGACATACAACATGATGGAGGGGAAGTTGACATTTTACATTGTTACTGAAGCAAAGAACAGAGGAAAAGCCAGACCAAGTGGATTATAATACCATTTCTTGATGGCTTCTCATATTTGAACATTGGTCAAATGATTAAAAAAAAAAGCTTTTGTAGAAAAATGCGTTCATATTTCACAAAGTTGTCATTTTTCTACAAAAACATTATTTTGTATAGGTCTACTGTACATAAACTCTTGTACTATATAGCCACTAATGTCAAATCTTACCTTTACTCTTAGGACAAATTGTTGCTTTATTTACAGTTAATAATTAAAAACAATCTGACTTAATTTGAAAACTTAAAAACAACTGCCCTCGATAACAAGACCCAATAACGTTAGGCTGCCACATGTCTAGACACTATGTTTAACACATACACTAGCAGAGGGAAAAATATTTTTAATTTCATTTATTTTTAATATTTTGTTTCTTTCTCTGTTTAAACTCCATCTGCAGATGTTGGGGATGAATAGAGGAGGAAAGAAGATGCTGGGAAGGGAAAAAAGCGAGAGGAGGAAGAGGAGTTGGGGGGGGTCAAGAGCTCAATCTATCCCTTAGATGAAAAGCAAACGGCAATAGGTGCGGCACAAACATGCGTGTCATCCCCGGGAATTGGACAGCGGTTGGTGGCTCATCAGGGTCCTTCTTTTCTTTTCTCTGTGCAAATGGGAGAGAGATGGAGAAAGAGAATGAGCAAGAGAGAGAGAGAGAGACAGACATTTATATTTCATTTGACCAGACACCGCGATGCGAGTTAAAATGATGTTGCAGCTCTCCAGAGCAGGGAGAGATGGTAAGGGAAGAACAAAAGAGCAAAAAGTAGAGGTGGAGATGCAAAAAAATAAAGAAAATTATGAAATATGAGCGAAGAAGGAAGAGAGGAGCACGAGAGGTTAATCTAGAACAAATATCTATAGTGACAGAACAAGAGGGCTGAATGTGACCAGTTGTTATCAGGAGTGGATAAGAGGGGATTTACACAGTGAGTTCAGAGGGAAGGAGTGCAATTGGAAAACAGAGAGGGACAGAAACAGAGAGAGATAGGAAAGATGAGGGCATGGTGAAAGATGAGGGGACAGAGATAGAACAGAGAGAAAGCTACAGTACAAGTATGACTGGATAAAGAAGGATGTTGAAATAATATAAGAAGTACATGGAGGTGATCAAAAGACAGGGACATAGACATAACTCCAAAAATGGAGGAAGATACAAGAGAAGGGTATAGTGAAGTCTGTCACACACTAAGAATTAAAGCCGAGCACAGAGCAGATGAAGACGGACTGAGATGGTAAAGTTTCTTGATCCTCTAGTGCCACTCGAAGGTATTAAAGGCTGAGTTGAAAGTCGATAAGAAAGCTGCGGCCAAGGGAGTCAGGTTTTTTTTTTTTTTACAGGAGGCGGTGAAGACCACAAACCGCTGCATCCTCCATCCTCTTGTCATCAAGTGTGTGGGTTTGCTATTTTATTATCGGACTCATGATCCAGAGGGGAAAAGAAAATACAGATCTAACAACAGATTACAGATCACATCATAGGGAGTCATCATGGTGAGCTTTGTGCAATAACTGATTGATTGTTTTTTTTTGCTTGGCTTCTTGGAGGGCATCAGAATGAGCTGTAAACACAGCACTGACATCCTAACACTGTACAGGCGTGAGAGCAAACAATTACCTTTTTAAACATCCAGCAGACTCAACATAAGCAATCATTTGGATCTGTGCTCTGTTCCCTCTATTTTGGTCTCAACTAACTCCTGAGGGAACTATAGAGCTCTTTAGCTGCTAAATGCTCCACTTCACTCCCGTTACTATGCCTACACATCACTTACTATGCCTACACGCCTATCAATAATTTTCCACATGTATGCGTGCGTGACAAAAGCTTCGCACAGGGATAGTGTTACAGCAATGTGGCAGGATCAAAGGAAAGATTATTAGAATTATTCGAAATTATTTAATTCAGTCCAACAAAAACTAAAACTGACACTAAGTTGCCACTCAAAGGTTAAAAAAGTTATTTTCTATTGCTGAGCAGTGCAGGTTTTTAAAGTACCTCTCTACTAGTCAGCATTTTAAAGTTTATTGATCTTTCTGGTCACCTCAACTCTGTGATTAGTTGCCTGTGACCAGGGTTCCTACACATTTTTCATTTGTGACTCCTGTTCCCCCTCAGTTCAATCATCCTTCCTGTTTTTGGGAACAGAACCACAAACAAGGAACAGTCTAGCAGTTCTGCAGTTATCCCACTGCCTGCATAGCCTATCTGCTGAATATCTCTTTGCCTATTTCCCCTTTGTCTAGTTATTTGCTTCACTTTCCCCTAACTAGCCATCTGGTTGTAGCCACCTCTGGCTTGAACTCCACCTTCTTCACTGCTGGCTAGCTTTGTACCTGTGTCCTTACTCCCTGCATCCTGTTACCTTTTGCCCTACAACCCCAGTGTCTCAGATTCCCAAGCAACACATTTTCTGTTGCTCAGCCTGCCTTTCAGCCTTTAGCCAGCGAGTTGCTGAGACACTGCGAGTAGGAGCAAGTATCACCCTTGGGTTATTGGCTTCCTGTTAAATCACAGTTCCTACCAAGTGGCAACTCGCATGGCTGTGAAATAAAGCCAACGCCAAGTGCCAAAAACTGCAATCCCTCGAACAGCCACTTGAGGCTATCTATAAAACAAGTAAATCTCCACAAGCCCCCATATTAAAATTCCCAACTACAAAGCAGAAATAAACATGTATGAAAAACGACTTTGGTTAGCAAATTTTCCTGTTCATGACAACTATACTAGAGGTAATTTCTTTTTTAGATAACTCACCCATTCGAATTTAGTAAGTGGCTGCTTTAATGTACAGGTGTGTGTCATTGTGGCTTCATTCTGCTCAACTCATTTCACTCACACTCAAGGGCTTTTCCCATATTTACATTACTTGGAAATCAGCAGATGCAGGACAGCCAAGATGTCAACAGCCGTACAATTTATGTACATACAAATATCTCTAGGTACAATTACTGTGGGCACAATGCCTCCGAAATCCTCACTAAGTCAAATCTCTGCTATCCAGGACATAAGAGTCCACTCCAGAAATTTTTGGCTCGACACAGCTGTTGGTTGCACCTGACAAACATTCTCGCAGGCCAAACTGCATATCATACATTCAAGCAACATCATTACACTAAGGTGTGTCTGAGTGAATGAGCCAAATGTCTCTCGTGATGTATTGAGCTTTCAAAATGTCGCTTCTCAATAGAAATACTTCCTCAGTGTCTAAGGAAACCTAGTGGTAAAAACACTAATCCTCTTACATTGTTTACATCTCCTGTCCCCACCGTTCCAGTTTTCTACTTCTTGAATGCTGCTTGAGAGCCTGTTTTCTTGTTTGGAGGAATACTTGTCTTGTTACTGCCAGTAATTATCTAAATATAGATAGTGACATCATGGTCCAGTGCTTGCACAGCAGATATTGATGGTAAATGACTCAAACATTAACGTTGATAATCAACGGTTATGCAAGGGAGGATGTGTCATAGAAAAATCCTTTAAATTCTCCTTCAATTTCTCAGCTTTAACAGATGAGGATGCAGACTGGTTACAGAAAATGATGTTTTTAATCTGTTACTGTGCTTTCACTCTCTCTCTCTGCTATTATGGCGTCACTACAACTATTTCAACAACACACAAACCATCATCAAACCATGTTAAAAAGACACACACACATACAGTACATACCCAGGGGAGCTGTACAAGTAACAAGCATCTCAAGGAGACAAAAGCTTATTGCAGTACATATTATCCACATGTGATTATTAAGTGCAATACATCAAGAATAGCAGTAATCAAGAACAAAACAAAGGTAAAAAAAAAACAAAAAACTATTCATTACATGAATACAAAAAGCAGTCAAACTGAGGATACTACATTCTTAACTACACTGGCAAAAACATTGCACCAGTTCTCTGAGGGTTGCAAGAGTGTTTGCAGGTGGATTTGTTGTTTTTGTTTGTTTTTTCAACAACAAAACATCCTCTATGAGGGATTATCACATTAATTTCACTGTGAAATTAGTTGTAAGAGAATGGACAGACACCCAGACAGACAGACAGATGAGCAGATGCACATTACAGCTAGGCAGAGAGACAGATGCGGACAGAGAGGGATGATGAGAGAAGAGTGGGACAGATGGAAAGATGTAGATAGATGGAGACAGCAAGTCGGGAGGATATTGGAGCATTTGGCCTTGAGCCTGAATCAACACAGCAAGCTGACAGCTATATCTGTAGGGTTTATTAACATGGAGAGGCACAAATCCATTCAGGCACACACAAACACACACGTGTCCATACACATACACACACATTAGAAACTAATACATTTCCAGGAAAATGTAAGCATTGGTTTGCATGCCATATAAATGAGCTGTGAACTGTGTGGGTGTTTGTGTGCGTGCAGGCATGAACTGGCACTCATGTAAATGTGTGTGATCAGGTATCCAGGTGCATCATTTATTATTTTTCCTCGGGCAGATGTTTTGAAAGACAACTTCCAAAACACCAAACACACACATACACACACACACACACATACACAGTGTATCCATGGTCATGATACTGTTGCTATCAGCAGTAAGGGGGCTGTCCTTGGTACTCATCTCTGTCTATATCTGCTATAATGGTTACTATCACCAGGACATCCAGACAATCATACCATATCTAATTATTGATTTCAGACATATTTTTAGGTTGAATACGTTATATCCTGTGCATGTTTCTCTGTTGCTTAGTCTTGAGCACATCCCATGTCTGACTTCAGCAGTATGAATGAAAGAGCACTGTGAAATTATTGTTACCATCTCTTTGTTCTAGAGCGATTTATGCAAAGTTGAGTTCAGTCAGCCTTGTAAGCAGTTCTGTTTACTGTTTTGCGATAAAAGCCCATAAAACTTTGAATGCATTTACAGTTCTGCCTTTATCCGCCTCATCCGCTACTTACAAACATGAATGCTGAATGTTTACTTGGTTTAAGTTTATTATATTGTGGTAACTGAAAGCTCTTTTATTGGTATAAAAAGTCAGCCACTCTACTGACATGGCTCTGAAAATTGGTTTGCCATTCAATTTGGACAGACAAATCCCGCTTTGGTGATCCTTTGATTTTTCTGTAATGTCTAAACAACTGCCAGATGTATTGCAATGAAATTTAACCTTCATGTCCCGCTCATGATGATTCATAATAACATTGGTGATCCCTTAATTTTTTATCACCATCAGGTCAAATAAAATGTCAATGTTTGGATTAGCATTTAGCTCACAGTTTCACTATGCCTATGTTTGTACAGCCTCCCAGAGCCACTGGCATGATTTTGTAGACTTGTTACTTCACACTTTATATAATAAAATATCATACTCGTTGTTGTTGTTGTTGTTGTTGTTGTTGTTGTCGTTGAACTTTTTTTCCTGGTGTAACTCTCTAAACTCTCAACAAAATGATCTGGTGAAATGTATATGAAATATATTATTATCATATATTTCTGGAAATTTATGAAATTATTATTTGAAGATATTATTTGAAATATCTTTTTCTGAGAATTTAGGGAGGGATTTGTGTGTCTGCATGTGAGAGCGAGAGACGTGGCAGCTGGCTGACACAGTGGGCATTAGGATCGGTATTCTGTCAGAGTTGGCACAGGGAAGTGATATCACCTGTCACAATGTTTAATTAACACCTTGGAGCGCGCACGCATGTGTGTGTGTGTGTGTGTGTGTGTGGGTGGGTGTGTGGGTCATCTCCAAGCCTATGTGTGCTTATTCACATGTGTGTATATGGATTCATTTATACACTGTGGTATGTACATGTAATTTGCCTTTTGGTTGCATACATTTTAGCACCTACATGTGTGTGTTATGATTGTGTGGCGTTTAATTAGCATCACAGTGTGTGTGTGTGTGTGTGTGTGTGTGTGTGTGTGTGTGTGTGTGTGTGCGTGTGTGTGTGTGTGTGTGTCAATGACAGCTGAGGTCACTCCTGGGGGTTTTAATCTGGACTCTCATCAGGAAGTGAGATGGCTTCAGCTGGTCTGATTGGAGTTTCCACTGGCAACCCAGAGGTTCACCAGCTGTACTGATGATATGCTTCCTGTAAGTATGGACTCCTCTCTCTCTCTCTCTCTCTCTCTCTCTCTCTCTCTCTCTCTCACACACGCACGCACACACGCACACACGCACGCACGCACGCACGCACGCACGCACGCACGCACGCACGCACACACACACACACACACACACACACACACACTCCAAGGCATGTTCATAGACATGAACGCAGACTCATGCTCACACACGTGTCATTTCTCTCATTACCCAGCAGTGAATTGAACCATACAGACAGCCTTTGTCATGACTTGGGGTGGTGATTCAATTATCTGCTATTCTTTCTTCACCTTCTCATGAAACTAAATACTTTTCACATCACTGTTATGAGCAGAGTACTGAAACTTGACTCATTTGGGTTAAGTTTAAGCAATTATAGCAATTGTTATGCATATTTTTGGGCAGCTACAGGGAGTTTCTCAGTTATTCAATATGTATGTATATATAAAAATGCTGTATTCGCATTGTCATTAGCATTGCTTCGAAAAATCTGAGCCTCAAACAGAGCATTTCGTTATGTTCCTTTCTGCTGTTTTCTTGAAGGTCCTTCTCTTTAAGTCAGTAAAGTTGATCTGTATGTGCATCTATCTGTAA